>NC_134397.1:144228265-144418575 GCF_050003625.1 Haematobia irritans | reverse complement strand
ACCCGAGAAGTATCTGAAATCTGAAAATTTTACATTGAGTTTCAAGCAATTTTCATGATCAGTGCGCCTTCTATACCCTCAAGAAATGAAGTCGGTCTATATGGAGGCATTACCAAAAGGACCGATAAAAACTTAATCCGATACACGTTTTTGGGAGCCTAAAATAATATTTACAATTTCAGGCAAATCGCATAAAAACTACGGATTCTAGAAACCCAAGAAGTAAAATCGGGATATCGGTCTATATGGGGGCTATACCAAAACATGGACCGATACTCACCATTTGTGGCACACCTCTTTATGGTCCTCAAATACCTATAAATTTCCAATTTCAGACAAATTGTATTTAAACTACGGTTTCTATAAGCCCAAGACCCCAAATCGGGAGGTCCTTTTATATGGGGACCATACCAAAACATGGACCGATACTCACAATTTTTGGCATACGTATTTGTGGTCCTACAATACTTCTAAATTTCCAATTTCAGGTAAATTGAATAAAAACTGCGGTTTCTATAAGCCCAAGAAGTAAAATCGGGAGATCGGTCTATATGGGGGCTATACCAAAATATTGTCCGATACTCACAATTTTTGGCACACGTATTTGTGGTCCTACAGTACCTCTAGATTTCCAATTTCAGGTAAATTTAATAAAAACTGCGGTTTCTATAAGCCCAAGAAGTAAAATCGGGAGATCGGTCTATATGGGGGCTATACCAAAACATGGACCGATACTCACCATTTTTGGCACACCCCTTTATGGTCATAAAATACCTCTACATTTCTAATTTCAAGCAAATTGGATAAAAACTACGATTTCTATAAGCCCAAGACCCCAAATCGGGAGGTCGGTTTATATGGGGACTATATCAAAACCTGGACCGATATAGCCCATCTTCGAACTTGACCTGCCTGCAGACAAAAGACGAGTTTGTGCAAAATTTCAGCGCGATTGCTTCATTATTGAAGACTGTAGCGTGATTACAACAGACAGACAGACAGACGGACATCGTTATATCGTCTTAGAATTACTCCCTGATCAAGAATATATATACTTTATATAGTCGGAAATCGATATTTCGATGCGTTACAAACGGAATGACAAACTTATTATTCCCCCGTCACCATTCTATGGTGGTGGGTATAAAAAAGCTGAAAAACGAAAAATTAAAATTTGCTTCCTAGAAGCAAGTACACAAAACCCGATTTTAAAAGAGAATTGTGTCTTAAAAGTATGCTTACTTGTATTCTCCGTTTCTTTGGCTCGGAATCAATACCAATTGAAGCCCTCACTGAAAAAAAATATTGTCGTGAGGTCAAAGATTTCATGTCTTTAAAATACGAATGCAAATTTTGCTTAACATAGAAGACGTATTTCTCTAGTATAAAGTTTTTTTCCTTGGCCAAAGGTCGATAAACTTTTCAATGAAGTCGTATTGTCCTTATAATTAAGTGATTTGATTTAAAAATGGATATCATAACATGAAAGAAAAAATTTTTGGGCTAAGGTCAACTTGACTTTAATAATTTAGAAAAAATCATTAAATTTAATGAAATTGTCTTTAAATTTGTTGTCTTTTTGCAAAGCAAAAAATCTTTCAAATATAGGCCATGTTTTTCAACACTTTATTTTAAAGACGTTTTTTACTTGAAACACAGCATAATTTCTACTAGAAGTCGAATCTTAATTTGGAAAATAAAGTCGTCGTTAACTTGTTTTTAGAGGACTTTGATAGCATATGAAGAAAAAAAGATGAAAAACGAAAAATAACAAGTATATACGGCCGCAAGTTCGGCCAGGCCGAATCTTATGTACCCACCACCATGGATTGCGTAGAAACTTCTAGGAAAGATTATGATCCACAATCGAATTACTTGGGTTGTGGTATCTTAAAACTTCTTAACATCGTTTTCTAAATTGTGATTTTGTCCATACATGGTATATATTAGACAAAAAAGTTATGTATAGTTAAGTCTACAAATAATTACGAATCGATATGGACTTTTTGTACGTAGAGAGCCAGAATTGAAATATGGGGGTCGCTTATATGGGGCTTTATACAATTATGAACTTGGTATGGACCAATTTTTGTGTGATTGGGGATCGATTTATCTGAGGGCCATATATAACTATAGACCGATATGGACCTAGTTAAGCATGGTTGTTAACGACCATATACTAGCAAAATGTACCAAATTTCAACTCACTCGGATGAAATTTGCTCCTCCAAGAGGTTCCAAAACCAAATCTGGGGATCGGTTTATATGGGGCTATGTACGATTATGTACTGATATGGACTACTTTTGGCATGGTTGGTAAATATCATATACTACCACCACGTACCAAATTTCAAGCAGATCGGATGAATTTTGCTTCTCCAAAAGGCACCGGAGGTCAAATCTGGGGATCGGTTTATATGGGAGCTATATATAATTATGGACCGATATCGACCAATTTTTGCATGGGAGTTTGAGGCCATATATTAACACCACGTACCAAATTTCAACTGAATCAGATGAATTTTGGTCTTCCAAGAGGTTCCGGAGGTCAAATCTAGTGATCGGTTTATATGGGGGCTATATATAATTATGAACCGATGTGGACCAATTTGTGCATGGTTGTTAGAGACCATATACTAACATCACGTACCAAATTTCAGCCGGATCGGATGAAATTTGCTTCTCTTAGAGGCCTCGCAAGCCAAATCGGGGGATCGGTTTATATGGGGGCTATATATAATTATGGACCGATGTGGACCAATTTTGGTTGTTAGAGACCATATACTTACGCCATGTACCCAATTTCAGCCGGATCGGATGAAATTTGCTTCTCTTAGAGGCCTCGCAACCAAATCGGGGGATCGGTTTATATGGGGGCTATATATAATTATGGACCGATGTGGACCAATTTTTGCATGGTTGTTAGAGACCATATACTTACACCATGTACCAAATTTCAGCCGGATCGGATGAAATTTGCTTCTCTTAGAGGCCTCGCAAGCCAAATTTTGGGGTTCGTTTGGGGGCTATACGTAAAAGTGGACCGATATGGCCCATTTGCAATACCATCCGACCTACATCAATAACAACTACTTGTGCCAAGTTTCAAGCCGATAGCCTGTTTCGTTCGGAAGTTAGCGTGATTTCAACAGACGGACGGACGGACGGACGGACATGCTCAAATCGACTCAGAATTTCACCACGACCCAGAATATATATACTTTATGGGGTCTTAGAGCAATATTTCGATGTGTTACAAACGGAATGACAAAGTTAATATACCCCCCATCCTATGGTGGTGGGTATAAAAATTTGCTTTCTAGAAGCAAGTACACAAAACCCGATTTTAAAAGAGAATTGTGTCTTAAAAGTATCCTTACTTGTATTCTCCGCTTCTTTGGCTCGGAATCAATACCAAATTTTTTAAAGTAAAGACAAAATCTTTGAAACCGGGTATGCTTTTTTTTTCAGTGCTGGCTAGACAAACATTTCGGCCACAGACTATAAACATGGACTCAGACACCATCGCACTCAGCAAAAATATACCCCATCCTATGGTGTAAATGTACTTAACATAGATTGACACTCGAGTGAGTTGGGTGAGATTACTTCAGCTGGTGATTCTTAGTTAATGACCTCATGAAGGTGTAAACCACAATGGTCTAGGATATAAGCATTACATATTTAAATATTTAATGTATTTTTATGCAGCTAGCATTTGAAATATCTATTTATGTACTTTGCTTCCTTGTTTATTTTATCGTATTGACTTAATATATTAGGAACATTAGAAATGAACGAGACTTTTTGTAATATTCAAGATTTCATCATGAATATATATATCCTCATTTGTAATGTGAAAAGAGTTTATATGAAATATCTTCATGAAATACAATGAAACTTAAGTACACATCTACATGTCATTATGCTAAAGTTTATTTCATACCACAAAAACGTCTGGTATTTGTCTGTCGAGTAACTTTACGAAATTGTTGAATGGTATCGTTGGCATTTAGTAAAATCACATTTTATTAATTTTATGAGTACTCGTATACACACATCGAGTGAAAGCGTACATTTTGCAAATACCACGAAAGAGTATATCCAGTGAATTTCATAAGCAAATAACAAACAGGAATGTGAATGCGTTCGTCTAGGCAGAAGTTTATACACTCTCTATTTTGGAAAAGTTTTGAACGAATTTGTGAATTTAAATGCAAGTCAGTTTTATGTTTTGCGTTTACCAAGAAGTCAAACTGAATTCATGACAATCGATTAAAGGGTGATACGGTCAAAATTTGGTCAATATAAACTTGACGTATTTCTTTCAATGTTGCATTTAAAAAACCTGAACACCCCTCATTTTGAAGGTGTGTGTGTATAGAATTTTTCATTTTTCATTTTCATTTATTTATTTTGGGTTCCTAATACACAAGATATATATCTTATAATGAGTATTAGAATCAATAATGTTATAATGAATATAATAAGTAGATATTTTAAGATATTTTAAGAAGTATAATAATAATAATTATGAATAGGAATTACATATAATATGGTTATGAATTATATATTAATATTTTTTTTTTTGTTATTTAATCGCCCTGAATTAAATATTTTGTTAGCTTCGTCTTGAACTGCACTGTGTTGTATATACGTTGAAGTTGATTGGGTAACTGATTCCAGAGACGAGTCGCATATATATAAAACTGCCGCTCAGATAACTGACTTCTATGTCGAGCCTGTATCAAATTGTTACCACGGTTGGATCTAGCGAATGTTAATCGTTCGTAGAGGTATGATGGTTCCTTTGTGTGTATAATTTTTTGGAGGAATAACAGAGTTCTGAGTTGAACGTATTTGTCAAACGGGATACCAAAAATTTTGTTCGCAAAAAGTGTCACATTTTGATTTTGGAATTCACTTTTCAGTTGTCAAAATGCCCTCCAAGCAAGAAGAGCAGCGTATCAAAATTTTGCTCGCGCATCGCGAAAATCCGAGCTACTCGCACGCAAAGCTGGCAAAATCGCTAAAAGTTGCCAAATCAACCGTTACAAATGTAATTAAAGTGTTTGGGGAACGTTTGTCGACAGGCAGGAAGTCTGGATCGGGGGGAAATCGAAAACCGGAAGCCGCTGAGACGACAAAGAGAGTTGCCGGTAGTTTCAAGCGAAACCCTAACCTCTCTCTCCGAGATCCCGCAAATAAGCTGGGTGTATCGTCTGCAACCGTGCATCGAGCCAAAAAACGAGCTGGACTATCGACTTACAAGAAGGTAGTGACTCCAAATCGCGATGATAAACAAAATACGACGGCCAAAGCGCGATCCCGTAGGCTGTACACGACGATGCTGACGAAATTTGACTGCGTGGTAATGGACGACGACACCTACGTCAAAGCCGACTACAAGCAGCTTCCGGGACAGGAGTTTTATACGGCAAAACGAAGGGGAAAGGTAGCAGATATTTTCAAGCACATAAAACTGTCAAAGTTCGCAAAGAAATATTTGTTTTGGCAAGCCATCTGTACCTGTGGCTTGAAAAGCAGCATTTTCATAGCTTCCGGGACTGTCAACCAAGAAATTTACGTGAAAGAGTGTTTGAATAAACGTCTGCTGCCTTTCCTGAAGAAACACGGTTGTTCCGTACTGTTTTGGCCGGATTTGGCATCTTACCATTACGGTAAAAAGGCCATGGAGTGGTACGCCGCCAACAACGTGCAGGTGGTTCCCAAGGACAAGAACCCTCCCAACACGCCAGAGCTCCGCCCAATTGAGAAATACTGGGCTATTGTCAAGCGGAACCTAAAGAAGACCAAAACTGGTAAGGACGAGCAGCAGTTCAAGGCAAACTGGCTTTCTGCGGCGAAGAAGGTGGACAAGGTGGCTGTACAAAATCTTATGGCAGGTGTCAAGCGTGAGGCCCGGCAATTCGGATTTTGAAAAGCGAAAGCCTAACTGAATATTTTTCCTGAATTTTATACTAATTGAACTTGAAAAAGAAATTTAATTTAATTTTTTAAATAAACGATTTCACCGATTTACACACGTTTTCCCTTGACCAAATTTTGACCGTATCACCATTTAATGTTTCAGGTTTTATAAAAAAAAAAAAACAAGTATATATGGCCGTAAGTTCGGCCAGGCCGAATCTTATGTACCCTCAACCATGGATTGCGTAGAAACTTCTACGAAAGACTGTCGATTTATCTGAGGGCTATGGTTGTTAAAGGCATGGTTGTTAATGGCCATACACTAGCACAATGTACCAAATTTCAACTGACTCGGATGAAATTTGCTCCTCCAAGATGCTCCAAAACCAAATCTCGGGATCGGTTTATGTGGGGGCTATATATGATTATTGACTGATATGGACCACTTTTGGCATGGTTGTTAAATATCATATACCAACACCATGTACCAAATTTCAGCCGCATCGGATGAATTTTGCTCTTCCAAGGGGCTCCGGAGGTCAAATCTGGGGATCGGTTTATATGGGGGTTATATATAATTCTGGACCGATATGGGTCAATTTTTGCGTGGTTATTAGAGACCATATACCAAATTTCAGCCGGATTGGATGAAATTTGCTTCTCTTAAAGGCTTGGCAAGCGAAATCGGGGGATCGGTTTATATGGGGGCTATATATAATTCTGGACCGATATGGGTCAATTTTTGCATGGTTGTTAGAGACCGTATACTTACACCACGTACCAAATTTCAACCAGATCGAATGAAATTTACCTCTCTAAGAGGCTCCGCAAGCAAAATCTGGGGGTCGGTTTATATGGGGGCTATACGTAAAAGTGGTCCGATATGGCCCATTTGCAATAACATTCGACCTACATCAATAACAACTACTTATGACAAGTTTCAAGTCGATAGCTTGTTTCGTTCGAAAGTTAGCGTGATTTCAACTGACGGACGGACGGATGGACATGCTTAGATCGACACCACGACCCATAATATACTTTATGGGGTCTTAGAACAATATTTCGATGTGTTACAAACGGAATGTCAAAGTTAATATAGCCCCATATTTGGTGGAGGGTACACAGAGAATACATATTGGTTGTGATGACCGAATTTATTGCCAACCTCATTTTGGCAGTTGCAGCAACTATCTGCTGGCAGTTGTGATACCCGATAAATTCGGTCGACTCAATCGAATTATGGGAAATCTAACCAATACCATATATGGAGTAGGTTGTACTAGACGATGCAAGGTATTCGCACTAGGACTAAATCGGAGGAAAAAATTGGTCTCTAAATCGAAGGAAAAAATTGGTCTCTGTGGTCATATGAGTGTAAATCGGGCGAAAGCTATATATGGGAGCTATATCTAAATCTGAACCGATTTCAACCAAATTTGGCACGCATAACTACAGTGCTAATTCTACTCCCTGTGCAAAATTTCAACTAAATCGGAGGAAAAAATTGGTATCTGTGGTCATATGAGTGTAAATCGGGCGAAAGCTATATATGGGAGCTATATCTAAATCTGAACCGATTTCAACTAAATTTGGCACGCATAGCTAAAATGCTAATTTTACTCCCTGTGCAAAATTTCAACCAAATTGGAGTAAAACTCTGGCTTCTGGGACCGTATTAGTCCATATCGGGCGAAAGCTATATATGGGAGCTATATCTAAATCTGAACCGATTTCAACTAAATTTGGCACGCATAGCTACAATGCTAATTCTACACCTTTTGCAAAATTTCAACCAAATTGGAGTAAAACTCTGGCTTCTGGGACCGTATTAGTCCATATCGGGCGAAAGATATATATGGGAGCTATATATAAATCTGAACCGATTTCAATAAAATTTTGCACATTTGACTATACTACCAATTGTACTCCTAGTGCAAAATTTCAACCAAATTGGGATAATACTCAGGCTTCTAGGGCCGTATAAGTGCATATCGGGCGAAAGATATATATGGGAGCTATATCTAAATCTGAACCGATTTCTTCCAAAATCAATAGGGTTCTATTTTGACCCAAAACACATACTTGTGCCAAATTCGAAGTCGATTGGGCTTAAATTACTTTCTAATCCCTTGGTTACAAAAATGTGTTCACGGACAGACGGACATGGCTATATCGACTCAGGAGCCCACCCTAAGCATTTTTGTCAAAGACACCATGTGTCTATCTCGTCTCCTTCTGGGTATTGCAAACATATGCACTAACTTATAATACCCTGTTCCACAGTGTGGCGCAGGGTATAAAAATTAACTATTTTGTGGGAAGTGCGAATTTAGTAAATCTTTATGCTTCGTTTATGTCTAATTATACCCTGCGCCACACTAAGGAACAGGGTATTAGAAATTAGTGCATATGTTTGTAACACCCAGAAGGAGAAGAGATAGACATAGGGTTTCTTTGGCAATATTGTTCAGGGTCGGCCCCTGAGTCGATCAAGCCATGTCCATCTGTCTGTGAACACATTTTTGTAATCAAAGTCTAGGTCGCAATTTAAGTCCAATCGACTTCAAATTTTGCACAAGTACGTATTTTGGAACAGAATAGAACACTATTGATTTTGGAAGAAATCGGTTAAATTTTCGATATAGTTCCCATATATATCTACTAATATGGCCCCAGAATTTCCGCCTGATTTACTTTAAATTTTGCACAAGTAGTGCAATTGATAGTGTTGTAAAGTGAGCCAAATTCGGTTGAAATCGGTTCAGATTTATATATAGCTCCGATATATATATCTTTCCCCCGATTTTCACTCATATGACAACAGAGGTCAAAATTGTAATCCGATTTAAGTGAAATTTTGCACAGGGAGTAGAATTAACATTGTAGCTATGCACGCCAAATTTCAGATTTAGATATAACTCCCATATATATGTTTTTTTTTGTGATTTCGGCAGAATTGGCGAAAATACCCACATTTTCGTTGTAAAAACGACACTGCTAAGTCGAAAACTTGTAAAAATGACTCCAATTTTCCTATACGTCTAATACGTATCTATCGACCGATAAATCATAAATATACTTTCGCAAAATCTTGTCCAGATCGAGTCAGATTTAAATATGTTTATATGGGAACATAAAGTTTATATATAGCACCCATCGCATTTGACGGATTTGATATGGTATCGAAAATGTGGATCTACAAGTAGTACAGGGTATAATATAGTCGGCCACGCCCGACTTTAGACTTTCCTTACTGTTTTTTTCCTGTGTCTTAGTTCATTTAACTAACGTACGCAAAATGTATTGTAGTAAAGGAAACTTTTACTCTTTATATATTCCCTGCTCTAGCAAAAATCAGTAAGGTGATAGAATTTCTAGACAAATCAAGACAAAGGCGTCGGAGATAATCATTATTAGAAAAATGTCTACAATGATATTGACTAAGTAGCAGTTGAAAGTATCTCGACGATGTAATTGGAATATTGAACTGAAGGCTGCTTAAAATAAATTCCGAATTTATACAGCCACGCAATAAATTAACAGGTTGGCTGATAAGCCCCCGGTCTGACACATAGATGGCGTCGATAGTATTAAATGCATATTATTTTTATATAGTACCAACCTTTAAATGATTTGTGTCAAAATTTGACGTCTGTAAGTCAATTAGTTTGTGAGATAGAGCGTTTTCTGTGAAGCAACTTTTGTTATTATGAAAAAATGGAAAAAAGGAATTTCGTGTTTTGATAAAATACTGTTTTCTGAAGGGAAAAAATACGGTGGAGAAGGGAAAACCCATCAACAGTGACTATTATATGGCGTTATTGGAGCGTTTGAAAGTCTAAATCGCGGCAAAACGGCCCCATATGAAGAAGAAAAAAGTGTTGTTCAACCAAGACAACGCACCGTGCCACAAGTCATTGAGAACGATGGCAAAAATTCATGAATTGGGCTTCGAATTGCTTCCCCACCCACCGTATTCTCCAGATCTGGCCCCAGCGACTTTTTCTTGTACTCAGACCTCAACAGGATGCTCGCAGGGAAAAAATTGGCTGCAATGAAGAGGTGATCGCCGAAACTAAGGCCTATTTTGAGGCAAAACCGAAGGAGACTACCAAAATGGTATCAAAAAATTGGAAGGTCGTTATAATCGTTGTATTGCTCTTGAAGGGAACTATGTTGAATAATAAAAACGATTATTGACAAAAAAAAATGTGTTTTTCTTTGTTAGGCCGGGGACTTATCAGCCAACCTGTTAACGTTTATTATTTGTCTGCGACTACTAAGAGAAGGTAGTTTTATAGGATTCTGTCTAAAAGAATACGAAGGAAATGTGTTGTAATTCCAGCCGTGACACCTAAGATGAAATAAAAGAAATTGTAACTGAATCAACTCAATTTTATCGGAATAAATTTTATAAACTGGATCCCAGACACATTAGCGTAGCTAGACAATTTTCCTAGGGGGGGCTATAGCCCCCCTAGCTAAAACGCTATAGACTGAACTTATAGGTTCAACTAATGTTTTATTTCATAAAATTGAATAAAAATATAGACATCAAAATAGTTCGACAATCAATTTATAATAAATCAACTAAAAGTAACCTACGGGAAATTGGTGCAAATTGCCACTGACGGACCTATCACAGAACTGGTACCTGTGCTCGATAATATTTGAAAAAACATTTCAAACAAGCTTTAGAATGCATTAAAAATAATAAAAAGGTATAAAAATTATTTATTTGGGAAAATATCACAAAATTTTTAATTCACATTCAAAACACTGAATTCGTATCACACCTTAAGAAGTAATGCAAATTCATTGCAACGGTTGTTGAAACGGTGGACATTCGTTCTATGACAAGTTCATATTACATTCATTGCTTCTCCGCCAATTTTGTACCACTTCCAGACCCAAAAAGAACATTTTCACTTCTTTTTTGGCGACGCTTTTTTGCAGCATTATTAAGATATTAATTTATGAAAGAATAAGTTCAACCACAGCTTTATTTCACAAATATCAGACTTCTACCACAACCCACCGTGCCACCGTGGTGCAATGGTTAGCATGCCCGCCTTGCATACACAAGGTCGTGGGTTCGATTCCTGCTTCGACCAAACACCAAAAAGTTTTTCAGCGGTGGATTATCCCATCTCAGTAATGCTGGTGACATTTCTGAAGGTTTCAAAGCTTCTCTAATTGGTTTCACTGCAATGTGGAACGCCGTTCGGACTCGGCTATAAAAAGGAGGTCCCTTGTCATTGAGCTTAACATGGAATCGGGCAGCAGTGATAAGAGAGAAGTTCACCAATGTGGTATCACAATGGACAGAATAGTCTAAGTGAGCCTGATACATCGGGCTGCCACCTAACCTAACCTAACCTAACCTAACCTAACCTAACCTAACCTACCACAACCCAAGTAATTCGATTGTGCATGAAAGTCTTTATTGGAACTTTGTGCGTTGTACGAGTATATACTTGTTAAATTTTTATAAAAATGTAAAATCGTAAATAGGTTTTCAAATTCTGGGGGGGGGGGGGGCTAAATTTTTCTGGGGGGTCTAAGCCCCCTCCCCAGAGGCCTTCCTACGCTTATGCCCAGACAATGGAACCATATTCAAGGGTACTACGAACCAAAGATAACTTGTAACTACAGGATCGACAAATTCTTTGCACCATCTCTTCAAAAATCCTAGGGAACTAACGGAATGACAAAATCAATATATTTCCCTGGTATGGTGGACGGTAAAAAATGAACTCTCACTGGAATAAATCTCTTAGTTGTCACACGAACGATCTGGCAATGATAGCAACCTGAAGTTGGTTGCAGTACATATTTGCCACCCTGTAGTCACTTGTACTTATTATAAAGATCAAATCCATTAGACGACATTTCATCTTGGTTGTCACTCGTGCCAAAAATAATCTAATAAAATTTGTAGAAAATTTTACTAAAAATCTACCAAATTTAAACATTTTTATTTTCATCAAAAATTTGCCAAAATTGTAATTCTCTAGAAACTTTTGTCAAAATGTTAGTTCTTTAGAAACTATTGTCAAATTTTTATTTCTATAGAAAATTTTGTCAAAATTGTATTTTTTTAGAAAAAATTTCATTTTTTTTTTTCTTTAAAAAAAAATTGTTAAAATTTTATTATCTACCATTTTTCGTATAATTCTATCAACTGTGGCAACCATGCATTCCACATATGATGAAGCGTACCTACCTCTTCCTTATTTATTTTACATTTTTGAATGGTGGCTATCAGCTCATATGATACAAACAAATTTGCCTACACTTCATAGGAGTGAAGAGCTTTAGCCACATATACAAATGTGTCTTATGGTATTTAGACTTGTCATTCAATCGCTCATACAGTCAACCATCATTCACTCATTATATCGTTGACTTGATGCATTTATTTTTACGTTCATTCATTTCCTCCATTCCTTGCAAATCCACTCTTGGTGTTCATTCACTCAATCCATTCGAAAATAGGAGAAAAAAAAGAACATTTTCTCTGTGTATTTACAATTCAAAATGTCAGTCATTTGATATTTTCGATGTATTTAGTTCAGAGTTGAATGAGATTTACAACTGAGATTTTGTCATACAATTGTACGAACAACCAAAGCTGGTCGTCTAGCTATGGCATTCGCTTCTTATTTTCTAATTTCATTTAAAGCTTTACGCTTTTGGCCTTTTTGCATTTTGTAGCAGACTATGATGTAGGTAACAGAGGGCACAACGGACCATTTGGGGATGGATGGATGGATAAAGTGATGAGTAATGCACAAACTTCAGAAATGTGATCAAATTTCGCAAACATCAGAAGTAGAAAAGTCATAAAATAAATTAGAATTTTCCAAGGAATGAAAGAAAGGATATGAATACAAAGGATTTAAGGTATGTATCAAAGACACTGTACTGCTATGTGTCTCGAACATATTTTATTTGAAATTTAAATACTATTGGATGGAAATGAATAAATGCCACAATAGGAATTCACATTAAACAATCTAAATATTATCATAAAACAAGGGAGTAGAGTAGAAAGTCGGACAAGGACTACTATATCACACCCTAAACCATCCATACTGGAATCATTTGTTGGATATTATTAAAATATGTTTGGGAAATAGAGCTATATCTCAGACAATTTTATATTTAAACAAGTGAGTAAAGTAGAAAGTCGGCCGGGGCCGACATTAATATTAAGGGGTACATGGTTTTTGGAGTTTTATCACAATCTGCACAGAAATGTCTGATATTAGGAGCTATAGTTAATTCTGAACCTACAGAGTTGGTGTGCCACTAATATTGCTTCCATTATTAAAGAAGTAAGTAAAGTAGAAAGTTGGGCGGGACCGAATATATCATACCCTAAACCACACATACTGAATTAGTAATCATAGGCATTTGTGGGGGTAACATTGATATAGGTCTGGGAGATAAACCGTGGTTGCATATTTAAGAAAATTAAGGAGTACATGTTTATGGGTGCTTCGTATCAATCTGACTATAGCTCATAGTAAGTGTTGCCAGGGAAAATGTTCGGTTTACCCTACAAGGACAAAAAAAGTTCCCTACTTTTCCATACATCCCCAAACAATTTTCCCTACAATATTTTCGTTAAATTTAAATAAACTTTACAAAACAAAAATGGTTCTATGTACTTTATTATCTTAAAACATGAAAATGCAACGTATATAATCTAGAAAATAAATTTGTATTACCACCACGGTTGCCACAGTTAGTAGAGTTCTACCAAAAATAGTATTTTTTTTAAACCTCTATAGAAATAAAATTTTGGAAAAAGTTTCTATAAACAAATTTTTTTTGAGAAATTTTTCTATAGAAATAAAATCTTGATAATAAATTCTTTAGAAATAAAATTCTGAGAAAAAATTCCATAGAAATAATATTTTGAGAAAATTTTTATAGAATTATAGATAATATTATCAAAAAAATTCTATAGAAATACAATTTTGAAAAAATTTTCTATAGAAATAAAATATTGACAAAATTTTCTACAGGAATAAAGTTTTGACAAAAATTTCTATAGAAATTTCTATAGATTTGTGGTAATTTGTGGTAATCTTCAAATTGTGTTTGAGTTTTTTTTTTTCGCACGAGTGGTAACTGTTGTTACCACACATAACAGGTTGGCTGTTAAGTCCCCAGTCTAACAAAGAAAAACACATTTTTTTGTCAAAATTCGTTTTCATTATTCAACATAGTTCCCTTCAAGAGCGATACAACGATTATAACGACCTTCCAATTTTTTGATACCATTTTGGTTGTACTCCTTCGGTTTTGCCTCAAAATAGGCCTCAGTTTCGGCGATCACCTCTTCATTGCAGCCAAATTTTTTCCCTGCGAGCATCCTTTTGAGGTCTGAGAACAAGAAAAAGTCGCTGGGGGCAAGATCTGGAGAATACGGTGCGTGGGGACGCAATTCGAAGCCCAATTCCTGAATTTTTGCCATCGTTCCCAATGACTTGTAGCACGGTGCGTTTTCTTGGACGAACAACACTTTTTTCTTCTTCATATGAGGCCGTTTTGCCGCGATTTCGACCTTCAAATGCTCCAATAACGCCATATAATAGTCATTGTTGATGGTTTTTCCCTTGTCAAGATAACCGATAAAAATTATTCTTTGCCAGCGGACTTTTGAGTCTTTCCACGTTTCGGAGACGGCTCACCGGTCGCTGTCCACTCAGCCGACTGTCGATTGGACTCAGGAGTGTAGTGATGGAGCCATGTTTCATCCATTGTCACATATCGACGGAAAAACTCGGGTGTAGTACGAGTTAACAGCTGCAAACACCGCTCAGAATCATCAGCACGTTGTTGTTTTTGGTCAAATGTGAGCTCGCGCGGCACCCATTTTGCACAGAGCTTCCGCATATCCAAATATTGATGAATGATATGACCAACACGTGATGAATGATATGACCAACACGTTTAAGGCCTCTGCTATCTCGATCAACTTCATTTTACGGTCATTCAAAATCATTTTGTGGATTTTTTTTTGATGTTTTCGTCGGTAACCACCTCTTTCGGGCGTCCACTGCATTCACCGTCCTCCGTGCTCATTTCACCACGCTTGAATTTTGCATACCAATCAATTATTGTTGATTTCCCTGGGGCAGAGTCCGGAAACTCATTATCAAGCCAAGTTTTTGCTTCCACCGTATTTTTGTCCCCTTCAGAAAACAGTATTTTATCAAAACACGAAATTCCTTTTTTTCCATTTTTGTCACAATAACAAAAGTTGCTTCACAAAAGACGTTCTATCT
The DNA here is from genome assembly GCF_050003625.1 of Haematobia irritans. Classification (NCBI taxonomy): domain Eukaryota; kingdom Metazoa; phylum Arthropoda; class Insecta; order Diptera; family Muscidae; genus Haematobia; species Haematobia irritans. The sequence goes on along the minus strand of NC_134397.1, from coordinate 144,403,342 downwards.
AACGTCAAATTTTGACACGAATCATTTGAAGGTAGGTACTATATAAAAATAATATGCATTTATTACTAGCGACGCCATCTATGTGTCAGACCGGGGACTTATCAGCCAACCTGTTAGTTAAAGATCAAGCCTTGCCGGCTTCTAAATTCCTAATCTAGAGCCACCAAAATGTAAAAATTATTACAAATTGTGTTGAGTGAAAATGTCCCTACATTGTGATCCTACGTCCCCACAAGGCGCTAAATATTGGAAAAAAAACTACATATAGGGAATTTCCCCTACTTCTAGCAACACTGGCTGTAGTTGATATTGCACCTACGGGGTTAGTATGCCACTAATATTGAGCCCGTTATTAAATAAGTATATACCGCCGTAAGTTCGGCCAGGCCGAATCTTATATACCCTGCTTCATGGATTGCGTAGAAACTTCTACCAAAGACTGTCATCCACAATCGATTTACTTTGGTTGTGGTAACACTTACCGATGGCAAGGTATCTTAAAACTTCTTGAACACAAAAGCTACATATAAGTAAGTATAGAGAGCCAAAATTGAAATATGGGGGTGGCTTATATAGGGGGTATATACAATTATGAACTTGATATGGGCCAATTTTTGTGTGATTGGGGATCGATTTATCTGGGGGCTATATATAACTATAGAACGAAATGGACCTAGTTAGGCTTGGTTGTTAATATACTAACATCACGTACCAAATTTCAACCGAATCGGATGGATTTTGCTCTACCAAATTTTAGGCGGATCGGATGAAATTTGCTTCTCTTAGAGGCTCCGCAAGCCAAATCTGGGCATCGGTTTATATGGGGGCTATATATAATTAAATAAATCCATAATAAATTATGGACCGATATGGATCAATTTTTGCATGGTTGTTAGAGACCATATACTAACACCACGTACCAAATATAAACTGGATCGGATAAATTTTGCTCCTCCAAGAGGCTCCCGAGGCCAAATCTGAGGATCGGTAAATGCCATTTGCAATACCATCCGACCTACATCAATAATAACTACTTGTGCCAAGTTTCAAGTCGATAGCTTGCTTTCAACAGATAGCGTGATTTCAACAGACGGACGGACGGACATGCTTAGATCGACTCAGAATTTCCCCACGACCCACAATATTTATACTTTATGGGGTCTTGGAGCAATAATTCGATGTGTTACAAATGGAATGACAAAGTTAATATACCCCTCATACTATGCTGCAGGGTATAAAAATCGGTCCGCTTTTGTTCATATTTCCCTTCCCTGAAAATTTCAAGAAAATCTGGGAATTTTTCTCCAATTTTCCAAACGAGAAGTTTAGATTTTTCACTATTCCAAAGGGAAACAACTTTGAAGCAATGCCAACAAGTTTTAAAAAGAATTTTTTTTGAATTCAATACCACCCTCCTCCATACAGAATATAAAAAACATTGTGTTCCACATTCACAAATGATTAGAGATCATAAGAACTGTCACTCAAGATATTGAAGTTTAGAGTAACTGTAGTAGTTAAAGACAAACGTTTTTCAGCCATGTGTTATCCTAAATAGAAACCCACTGGTTGCTTTCAGTTGTCCATATCTGTAGACACACTTATTCCTTATTAGCCTTCTCGGTCTACTACACAAACCTATGCAGTTACATATGGCCAAGGCTATTAGCAGCGTCAACCACCCTTACTAATAGCCTTATTTTCATGGTGTATGTTCTGTTTTACACACATTAACACAATCATGCAGAACTCGTAAGTTCTCAAACGCAGACGATAATGGGTTTCTGCCATTCCCGAGACTTCTAAACACACCCACACACACACAAAGCCCCATATGCTTAACCATATATCCATGGTTCGGAACAGTTGAATGTGGTTGCTAAATACAGATGGTTCTCCATACCAACTTGTTGTACTAATGACCTTTCATTCATGCCTAAGTATGTAAATAACACAAATGTACGCGTAAACACATACACGGGCGCACATCCACTCCCACCCACACTCGTTATCAACCATACATCTTTACACAGTAGGAAATTTAAAGAAGCAAATTTTAAAAGGAAAAGGAAATCAAAGGAATGAGCGTCTCTTAGAGTGAAAGTGGAATAACAAGATATACACTGAAAATAAAGACTTTACTCAGGCGTTGTCATTGTATTCTTATTGGAGGTATACACTTCACAAAAAAAAATGATTTCTACAGAAAATTTTGTCAGCATTTTATTTCTATAGAAAATTTTGTCAACATTTTATTTCTATAGAAAATTTTTTCAAAATTTTATTTTTATAGAAAATTTTGTCAAAATTTTATTTCTATAGAAAATTTTGCAACATTTTATTTACATAGAAAATGTTTAACAAATTTTATTTCTATAGAAAATTTCGTCAAAATTTTATTTCCATACAAAATTTCGACAAAACTTTATTTCTAGAGAAAATTCTGTCAACATTTTATTTTATAGAAAATTATGTCAAGATGGAATAACAAGACATACACTGAAAATAAAGACTTTACTCTGGTGTTGTCATTGTATTCTTACTGGAGGTATAAACTTCAGAAAAAAAATATTTCTACAGAAAATTTTGTCAAAATTGTATTTCTATAGAAAATTTTGTCAAAATTTTATTTCTATACAAAATTTTGTCAGCATTTTATTTTTATAGAAAATTTTGTCAACATTTTATTTCTATAGAAAATTTTTTCAAAATTTTATTTTTATAGAAAATTTTGTCAACATTTTATTTCTATAGAAAATTTTTTCAAAATTTTATTTTTATAGAAAATTTTGTCAAAATTTTATTTCTATAGAGAATTTTGTCAACATTTTATTTACATAGAAAATGTTTAACAAATTTTATTCCTATAGAAAATTTCGTCAAAATTTTATTTCCATACAAAATTTCGACAAAACTTTATTTCTAGAGAAAATTCTGTCAACATTTTATTTTATAGAAAATTATGTCAAGATGGAATAACAAGACATACACTGAAAATAAAGACTTTACTCTGGTGTTGTCATTGTATTCTTATTGGAGGTATAAACTTCAGAAAAAAAAAAAACATTTCTACAGAAAATTTTGTCAAAATTGTATTTCTATAGAAAATTTTGTCACAATTTTATTTCTATACAAAATTTTGTCAGCATTTTATTTTTATAGAAAATTTTGTCAACATTTTATTTCTATAGAAAATTTTTTCAAAATTTTTTTTTATAGAAAATTTTGTCAAAATTTTATTTCTATAGAAAATTTTGTAAAAAATTTATTTCTATTGAAAATTTTGTCAAAATTTTATTTTTATAGAAAATTTTTTAAAAATTTTATTTCTATAGAAAATTTTGTCAAAATTTTATTTCTATAGCAAATTTTGTTAACATTTTATTTCTTTAGAATTTTTTGTCAAAATTTTATTTCCATACAAAATTTCGACAAAACTTTATTTCTAGAGAAAATTCGGTCAACATTTTGTTTTATAGAAAATTATGTCAAGATTTTATTTCTATAGAAAATTTTGTCAACATTTTATTTCTATAGAAAATGTTGTCAAAATTTTATTTTATAGAAAATTTTGTCAACATTTTATTTCTAGAGAAAATTCTGTCAACATTTTATTTCTATAGAAAATTTTGTCAAAATTTTATTTATATAGAAAATTTTGTCAACATTTTATTTCTGTAGAAAATGTTGTCAAAATTTTATTTCTATAAAAAATTTTGTCAAAATTTTATTTCTATAGAAAATGTTGTAAAAATTTTATTTTATAGAAAATTTTGTCAACATTTTATTTCTATAGAAAATTTTTTCAAAATTTTATTTGTATAGAAAGTTCTGTCAAAATTTTAGTTTATATAAAATTTTGTCAAAATTTTATTTCTATAGAAAATTTTGTCAAAATTTTACTTTTTTTGAAAATTTTTTAAAAATTTTATTTCTATAGAAAATTTTGTCAAAATTTTATTTCTATAGAAAATTTTGTTAACATTTTATTTCTTTAGAATTTTTTGTCAAAATTTTATTTGTATAGAAGGTTTTGTCAAAATTTTATTTTATAAAAAATTTTGTCAAAATTTTATTTCTGTAGACAATTTTGTCAAAATTTTATTTTATAGAAAATTTTGTTAACATTTTATTTCTATAGAAAATTTTGTCAAAATTTTATTTCTATAGAAAAATTTGTTAACATTTTAGTTCTTTAGAAAATTTTGTCAAAATTTTATTTCTATAGAATTTTTTGGCCAAATTTTATTTCTATAGAAAAATTTTATTTTATAGAAAATTTTGTCATCATTTTATTTCTTTAGAAAATTTTTTCAAAATTTAATTTCTATAGAAAATTTCGTCAACATTTTATTTCTATAGAAAATTTTGTCAACATTTTATTTGTATAGCAAATTTTGTCAAAATTTTATTTTTATAGAAAATTTTGTTAAAATTTTATTTCTATTGAAAATTTTGTCAATATTTTATTTCTATAGAAAATTTTTTCAAAATTTTATTTCTATAGAAAATGTTGTCAAAATTGTATTTCTATAGAAAATTTTGTCAACATTTTATTTCTATAGGAAATCTTGTCAAAATTTTATTTCTATAGAAATTTTGTCAAAATTGTGTTTCTATAGAACATTTTGTCAAAATTTTATTTCTATAGAAAATTTTTAACAAAGTTTATTTCTAAAGAAAATTTCGTCAAAATTTTATTTCTATACAAAATTTCGACAAAACTTTATTTCTAGAGAAAATTCTGTCAACATTTTATTTCTATAGAAAATTTTATTTCTATAGAAAATTTTGTCAATTTTTTATTTCTATAAAACATTTTGTCAACATTTTATTTTATAGAAAATTTTGTCAACATTTTATTTCTATAGAAAATTTTGTGAAAATTTTATTTCTATAGAAAATTTAGTAAAAATTTTATTTCTATAGAAAATTATGTCAAAATTTTATTTCTATAGAAAATTTTGCCAAAATTTTACTTCAATAGAAAATTTTGTCAAAATTTTATTTCTATTGAAAATTTTGTCAAAATTTTATTTTTATAGAACATTTTGTTAACATTTTATTTTTTTAGAAAATTTTCTCAAAATTTTATTTCTTTAGAAAATTTTTGTCAAAATTTTATTTCTATAGAAAATTTTGTCAAAATTTTATTTCTATAGATAATTTTGTCAAAATTTTATTTCTATAGAAAATTTTGTCAAAATTTGATTTGTATAGAAAATTTTTTCAAAATTTTATTTCTATATAAAATTTCGTCAAAGTTTTATTTCTATAGAAAATTTTATCAAAATTTAATTTCTATAGAAAATTGTGGCAAAATTTTATTTCTATAGAAAATCTTGTCAAAATTTTATTTCTATAGAAATTTTTGTCAAAATTTTATTTTTATAGAAAATTTTGTTAACATTTTATTTCTTTAGAAAATTTTGTCAAAATTTTATTTCTATAGAAAATTTTGTCAACATTTTATTTCTATAGAAAATTTTGTCCAAAAATTTTATTTCTATAGAAACGTTTGCCACCAGCATTACTAATAGGTCGATAATATTTTCCATGAAGTCGTTTTGTCTATATAGTTAAAATAGGGCATCATAACATGAAAGAAAATTTCGTTTGTCTAAGGTCAACTTGACTTTAATAGTCTTTTAATTTGTTGTCTTTTGTTTTTCAAAACTCTATTTTATATAATCGAGTCTTAATTTTTAAAATTTGAGTTGTCGTTAACAAGTTTTTTTATGACTTTGAGATCAGCTACCCTTTATAAAAAAATAACTCTATACAGATAGTATTGTTAAGGGTCTAAGATTGGTGATCCCCCCCAAATTTCGACTCTATTCACTTGCAAAACCTGTGATATTAACGGTCTTCAGTTAATTTTTGATACACATCCAGTTGCACATTCGACTATGAAATATCTCCTATTGCGTGACTGTTTGTGAGTATTTATCAAACTGATTTCCTTCTTTTATTATAGAAACCGCAGATTTCCGTTGGGCTCTGTTGAAACTGCATGCTACCGTCATACACTATATTAATGATTGTAATTTGAAAGCAATTCTCTGGTTTCTTACAAACCATCCTCAGATAGCCATCATTGAAAAGCTAAGATGCCCATCATGAATATTGCATGATTTACCCCAATATCTTAAGAAATCCCATGAATGGCTTTTCAGACAGGCCTTGTTTGGTGTGCGTAGCAAACATGAACATACTCAATGCTATTTACCTATTCATTGAATAGGATGTGCTCAGACATTTAATTGATTAATATCTATTATTAAGTATGAACTTTCTTCAAGTTTGTGATTAATTTGATATCGGCAACTAAATGCCAGATGTTAAAAATTTTATTGAGGTACGAGAACATACTATTAATTAAGTTTCTTTATATTTGCAAGTATGTATATTTGTGTAAATATATTAAAATTTGTATACATTTGTATAAAATTTGTAACACATCGAAATATTGGTCTAAGACCCCATACAGAATATATATATATATCTGGGTCGTGGTGAAATTCTGAGTAGATCTAGCGATGTCCGTCCGTTCGTCTGTTGAAATCACGCTAACTTCCGAACGAAATAAGCTATAGATTTGAAACTTGGTATAAGTAGTTGTTATTGATGTGGGTCGATTGGCATTGCAAAAGGGCCATATCGGACCACTTTTACGTATAGCCCCCATATAAACCGATCCGCTGATTTGGATTTCGGATCCTCTTGGAGGAGTGAATTTCATCCGATCCGGTTGAAATTTGGTAAGATGCGTTAGTATATAACCTCCTACTACCATGGAAAAATTGGTCTATATCGGTTCATACTATATAGCCCCCATATAAACCGATCCCCAGTTTTAACTTCTGCAGCCTCTTGGAGCAAATTTCATCCGATGCGGTTTGAATTTTGTAAGTAGCGTTAATATGTATCCTCAAACTACTATATAAAATCTGGTTCATATCGGTCCAAAATTACATATAAAAGGGTGGTTAAAATTTCAAGGGCCAATGTTGATTTTGAATAAATCACAAACTATTTAGGAAATTATTGTAATTTTATTTTATTATGATATATTGGTATTATTCAATTATGTATGGAACAAAATTTCGGCCAAATGGGCGCCGCGACCTCGGTGGCACACCTTCATCCGATGATCCAAATTTTCGATGACGCTGAGGCATAATGGAGGTTCTACGCCGTTAATGTGCCGAATTATCTCATCCTTTAGCTCTTGAATTGTTGCTGACTTATCGATGTACACCCTTTGTTTCAAATAACCCCAAAGAAAAAAGTCCAACAGTGTCAAATCACATGATCTTGGCGGCCAATTGACATCGCCATTACGTGAGATAACACGGCCATTGAATTTGTTGCGCCAAAGAGCTTTTGTTTTGTTAGTTGTGTGTCAAGTGGCACCGTCCTGCTGAAACCACATATCTTCCACATCCATATCTTCCAATTCGGGCCATAAAAAGTTCGTTATCATCTCACGATAGAGAACACCATTCACAGTAACTGCCTGACCGGCCTCATTTTGGAAAAAATACGGCCCGATGATGCCGCCAGCCCATAAACCGCACAAAACAGTCACTCTTTGTGGGTGCATTGGTTTTTCGACAATCACTATTGGATTCTCATTCGCCCAAACCACCCTTTAGGCCCAATATAAACCGGCCAGGAAAGAAAAGAGTCGCCAAAAAGCAGTGAAAATCTTCTTTTTGGATCCGGAAGTGGTGCAAAGTTGGCGTAGAAGCGATGCATTTACCATGGGCTTGTCATAAGACGGATGTCCACAATTTCAACAGCTGTTGCACTGAATTTGCATCACTTCTTAAGGTGTGATCCAAATTCAGTGTTTTGGATGTGAATTAAAATATTTTGTGTTATTTTGCTAAATAAAAAAATTATTTAATTTTTTCTACTTGTATTAAACTTTTGACTTAAAAAATTCCCAATTTTTCTAGAATGGATATTGCATTTCTTTCGATAAAATTTTAATAATTTGCATCATTTTATTAATTTTTACTCTGTGTTTAACTTATTTGAAAAAAAAAAAAAATAAATAAATAAAAATACCCAGTAAAATATGAAAAAGTCGAGTTATAAAAAAGTGAATTGAAAGAACTTTCTCTGTCGTAAAACTAAAAAACATCTTCGGGAGGACATTTTTGGAAGTGCTTTTAAAGTTGTGCCTAATTTTTTGCTGGGCGATCCTCAAATTAGACCGGAGTTGTTTGGAGCAGAAAATTTCATCCGTTTCTGTTGAACTCATGCAATAATTGGTTCATATCGGTCCATAATTATATATAGCCCCCATTTAAACGGATAGATTGTGGAGCCTCTTGAAGGAGCAAATTTCATCCGACTAGGTTGAAATTTGGTACGTGGTCTTGGTAGGTATATGGCCTCTAACAACCATGCAAAAATTGGTCCATACCAGTCCATTATTATATAGCTTCAGAGAAATTGATCCCCATATTTTACTTCTTCAGTCTTCTGGATAAGCACATTTCATCTGATCATGCTACAATTTGGTACTAATCACGCAAAAATCGATCCATAAGTCCTGTGATGGTACTGCGGCTGCTAGATTAGAGATGGCATCCCACCTCGATTGTTCAAATTTATACAGAGAACAGCTTGATTCAAGATAGACGTACACATTCCGCTGTACAAGTACCGCTTCCACAGTTCCTGTCACGCCACTCGCTTACCAAAGATGGCCATACCAGTCGATGCGACCTCTGCTCATTGTTTGTACTAAGGCCCGACCCTTACGCTAGATTTTGGTCAACCCCGGGTACTTTATTTCCCCAGTATCCATCTTGCATTAATATCAAGTAGTACGTCTCCAATTCGCCAATGGGAGGGTCCCACGGGAGGATCTTGTAAAACATATTTATCATCAGAGAGAAATTCTAAGATGATATGGCCATGACCGTCTGCCTATCTGTTGTAATTATGCACTGAAAAAATCATGCCCCGTGCCAAAGATTTTTTCTTTACACTAATGGTTTTGGTATTTATTCCGAGCCAAAGAAGTGGAGATTTGAATTAAGGATACTTTTAAGACGCAATCCTCTTTTAAATTTAAGTTTTGAATACTTGATTCTAGGAAACAAATTTTAATTTATTCGATTTTTCTGTTTTTTTTTCTTTTTCATGTGCTCTCAAGGTCCTTTAAAACCATGTTAACAACAACTTCGAAAAAAAAATCAAACTCGACTTCAAGCAGAAATTATCCTGTGTTTCAAGTAAAACACGCCTTAAGATATAAATGTTGAACAACTTCTACTATTTTTCAATGCTTTTTTGGTTTGCAGTCAAGATACAAAAAGTCAACAAATGTAAAGGCGATTTCATTAATTTTCAACAATTTTTTAAGTCAAGTTGACCTTATTCAAACAGCTTTTACTTTCAAATTAAGATACCCAGTTTTAAGTCGAATCACTTAACTATAATGAAAAAACGACTTCATTGAAAAAGGAAAAAACTTTATAACAGAGAAATGTGTCTTCTCAGCTAAGCAAAACTCACATTCGTACACTGAAAAAAAATATTGTCGTGAGGTCAAAGATTTCATGTCTTTAAAATACGAACACAAATTTTGCTTAGCATAGAAGACGCATTTCTCCAAAATAAAGTTATTTTCCTTGTCCAAAAGTCGATAAACTTTTCAATGAAATCGTATTGTACTTATAATTAAGTGATTTGACTTAAAAATGGGAATCTTAACATGAAAGAAAAAATTTATAAGGTCAACTTGACTTTAATAATTCAGAAAAATTTTTTAAATTTAATGAAATTGGCTTTAAATTTGTAGTCTTTTTGTATCTTGACTACAAAGCAAAAAATAGGACATGTTTTTCAACACTTTATTTTAAAGAAGTTTTTTACTTCAAACACAGCATAATTTCTACTGGAAGTCGAGTCCTAATTTGGAAAATAAAGTTGCCGTTAACTCGTTTTTAAAGGACTTTGATAGCATATGAAGAAAAAAAGCTGAGAAAGCGAAAAATTAAATTTTGCTTCCTAGAAGCAAGTACACAAAACCTAAGTTTAAAAGAGAATTGTGTCTTAAAAGTATCCTTACTTGTATTCTCCGCTTCTTTGGCTCGGAATCAATACCAAATTTTTTAAAGTAAAGACAAAATCTTTGGAACCGAGTATGCTTTGTTTTCAGTGTATTTTAAGGATATGAAATCTTTGGCCTGGCGACAATATTTTTTTCAGTGTGCTACAGCCTTCAACAATGGCACTATCGTCCTGAACTCATGCCAAATTTTATATGGGCTGTATCGGCCCTACTTTTGCTATAGCCACCATATAAACCGATCTCCTGATTTGATTTCTTGGACTTATACACACACCCTCAAAAAAATTGCTTCTTTAACATATGTTCCAAACAATTTTTTCCAGGAAGCACATATATTATTGGATACTGCCGTGAACATATTATATGTTTGGAAGCATTTTGAGCCCAAAAATATTATATGCTTGGAAGAATTTTTCCCAAAGACGATTGTGCTCATTCCCTAACATACTCGTAATTTTCACTTCCACGAAATATTTTAGTTCTTGGCACCTTTTTCTGTAATACAAATAATGTTGAAGAAATTATTCACTTTTATAAATTTTTTAAATTTTACCTGTTGCCTGCACGGAGAATCGAGCCGAGGACCATACAATTTGTAAGCCAACACACTACCCACTTGGCTACGTAGCTGTTATAGTCACCAGCAGATAAATATCGTTATAAGTTACATTTATATAGCATAGTTTGCAGCGCCCACGAGCCCATGCAAACATAATATTATTTAACAGAAACATACATTTGTTTGCCACGTGGAGCAGTGGTTAGCATGTCTGCCTTGCATGCAAAGGGTCGTGGGTTCAATCCCTTCTCCGACCGAACACCATTGTTTTTTTTTTTTTAATTTACGCATTTATATTTATACTATATTAAATTTTTATAATGAAACTTCGAAATGTGGGTTATTAATGATTTATAGTCAGTAACAGTGCTTGATATAAACGAAATTGACTGATTTTTGGATAACATATTATTTTTTTATTGCAAAATAACAATTTTGTAACAAAAACCTGTTTTTGGTACAAAACTTTAAAATTTGGAAGGAATTCAAAAACTCTAACAAAAGAAGAATGTGGAGTCGAGTATAAGCATACATATATAATTTTATAATATAAAAATAAATGTATTTAGGCGTGAACAGTTTTTTTACTAGCATTTAACACCATCGCTCTAAAATGCCTTTTATTTTTCTTTAATAATTCATTTTAAAGAAAATAAACTTTTTAAATTGTTTTAGCTGCAAAACTCGAACTTAATGCTCGCTTTTATATTTGAAGGTGTCCGTCAACTCCTCGTGGACTACTTATTAATAAAGAGGAACTAAACTTTGTTTTTATACATATTACTGTGTAATTTTTCACTATTTCCTCCTTATTTCATTTTACTGTTCCAACTGTAAAAAGAGTATAGTGCCCTTTCGTTATTTTTATGAAGACCCCTGATTTCGTTTAACGAACCAAGAAAAAAATTGTGCCCATAATGCCAAAATGATAAACAAAACACATGTCCACACATACATAAAATGCTGCTCTCAAGGCGAAAACATATGCTGTTTTTTTTTCAAATGTCTATACTCTTGGTTCGGAGTGTCTATTCTCTTTATTCAAATTAAATAATATTTAGACTTAAGCATATCAAATTTTTGGCCTTATCATAAAACAGTTTTCCGAAACAACATACAAGCGGTTTCACAGAAATTGTTCTCTTTTGATTCTTTCGCTGTGTTATGTTGATATCACAACATATCACAACATATGTGACTTTAGAAATGCTAACTGGCGAGCTTTCAGGCAATTTATAGAGAGACATCTTACTCTACCATCAGTTCAAATAATACCTTGCGTTGAGCTGATCGATTATAATCTTGACCACTTCATAGGTGTCCTTAGTGATGCAATTGCATATAGTGTGCCATACAGAACGAGAAAAAATTTCAACAGACCTCTGCCAAATGAAATAAAATCTTTGATTAGAAGACGAAACCACTTTCGGAGAAACTGGGTCCGATATAGATATGTTAACGATTACTATGAATTCAAAGCACTGAATTCTGCAATCAAATGGCGTATTGATGGTTTTAGGAATTCGTCATGGAATAACTTGCTGTCGACATTGGATAAAGGTGCGCCTCCCTTTTGGAATTTGACAAAAATCATTAGGAAAAGGAATAGAAACATACCCATATTGGAGGATAATGGCCTCCGTTTCAGTACCACGGAGGATAAATGTACAATTCTAAGGGAAACTTTTTGCAAGAATTACAGGAACTCTACCGCTATCTTGGATGAGGCAACAGAAGGACATGTTAGAAATCTATTAAATAAATTCGTATTCGATCCTAAACGGAATCATATTTCCGTTGATGCTGGTAGAATTCTGAATATAATCAGAAATCTAAGAAATAGAAAGTCCCCTGGTATTGACGGGATAAATAATAGCTGTTTAAAAGCTCTTCCAAGGAACGGTATAGATTTCCTAACGATTTTGATAAATAGTTGTCTGAAACTTGGCTATTTCCCCGATCGGTTCAAGGAGGCAAAGGTGATTGCTATCAAGAAACCCCTCAAACCTGCAAACTCACCTACATCTTATCGGCCTATAAGCCTGTTATCATCCATTAGTAAGATTTTAGAGAAGGTTATTAAGGACGAAATGAATTAATTTATTGATCATAAAAGTATCTTACCTCCACAGCAATTTGGTTTCCGTAGGGAACACAATACTATACACCCCTTAATAAGAATAAAGAGAATTATTAGATCAGACAAGAGTCAACTGGTATGGAACTATTGGATATAAAAGCTGCGTTCGACACAGTGTGGCATGATGGCTTAATTTTTAAGTTGATAAAATTGCGCTTCCCTCACGGTATTATCAAAATTATTCAAAGTTTTCTAAATTCTAGGACTTTTAGAGTTCATTTCGACTCTAAACATTCAGATGTTTTTCAAATAAACTCTGGGTATCCTCAGGGTTCTTGCCTTTCCCCAGTTTTATACAATATTTATACATCTGATATCCCAATACAGGAAAACTGTGTATTGTCAATTTTCGCAGACGATACGGCTATACTATGCTCAGGCAAATATGCTTCTGATATTATTTCGAATCTGCAGCTTGGAATCTGCAACATTGGAAGAGCTACTGAAATACTTTAGGAAGTGGAAGATTTCGGTAAATTGCGACAAAACTCAAGCAATATATTTCACCAGGAAACGAAAGGCTTGTTTCATTCCCCAAACCGATATTGATTTTGACAGTAAAGAAATTAAATGGGAAAATTCTGTGAAATATCTTGGAGTAACTTTAGACTCTAAGTTAACATTCAAGAATCATATTGGCTACATTGTAAATAAATGTAATATACTAATTAAATCCCTCTATCCTTTTATCAATAGATCATCTAACCTAAATATCGAGAACAAGATGTTAATATTTAAATCAATTTTTCAAGCTGTGATCTATTATGCTGCACCAGTTTGGGCTAAAATTGCAAAATGCCATCTGAAAAAAATACAAATTATGCAAAATAAAGTTTTGAAATTAATATTTAATTTACCAAGAATGTACTCAACATACAGGCTTCACCAAATCGCTAATGTTGATCTGGTGGAGGATAAAATAAGCAAAATGCTAGAAAAATTCATTATCAAATGTTCGTATTCCGAGCACAATCACATATCTGAACTGGTTTCAGATTAATTTCCCAACTAGGTTTAAGCTGTAGTTATAACAAACCCCTCCCACATCACCTTTCTCCTATTTTATCTTAACCAAAATTCATATAGGTTTTTTGTAAATTTTTTCCTCCCGTTCTACATTATGTATATAATAGAATTTTAAGCTTCAGTTATTATATTTAAGTAGAAAAAAGTAAATTATCTTTAAGCTCTTTAAATTTGTATGGATTATATGTATGACAAAAACCGTTTAATACCAATGAAACAATAAAATGAATGAATGAAATATATGTTTGCATTCACACATATGATTTTTTTGAAACATTCATGCCCCAAACATAATATATTCTAACATATTAACATAGATGTCCCAAACATTTACTGTTAGTTTAGGAACATTATATGTTTGCACTTAACTATATTGTGTTTTAAAATTGTGCCCGAAACACATTTTGTTTATATCGGAACATATGAAAAACATATTTTTCTAACAGTGCACGAAAAAAAATCACGAGTTTAAAACAAGTATATACGGCCGTTAGTTCGGCCAGGGCGGATCTTATGTACCCTCCACCATGGATTGCGTAGAAACTTCTACTACAGACTGTCATCCACAATCGAATTACTTGATTTGCGGTAACACTTGCCGACGGCAAGGTATCTTAAAAGTTCTTAACACCGTCTTCTCAAATGTAAGTTAGTCCATACGGGGTATATATAAAAAAAGGCCTATTAAGTACGTATATAATTCAGTATAATTCTATAGAAATAAAATTTTGACAAAATATTCTATAGAAATAAAATTTTAACAAAATTTTCTATAGAAATAAAATTTTAACAAAATTTTGGAAAAGTTTTCTATAGAAATAAAATTTAAACAAAATTTTCTATATCATTAAAATTTTGACAAAATTTCTATAGAAATAAAATTTTGGTAGAGTGTTTTTGGGGATCGGCTATATATACTCGTAATTATAGACCGATATGGACCAATTTTGGCATGAAATTTGCTTCTCTAAGAGGCTCCGAAAGACAAATCTGGGGATCGGCTTATATGGGGGCTATATATAATTATGGACCGATATGGACCAATTTTTGCATGGTTATTAGAGACCATATACTAACAGCATGTACCAAATTTCAACCGGATCGGATGAATTTTGCTCTCCAAGAGCTCCGGAGGTCAAATCTGGGGATCGGTTTAAATGGGGTCTATATATAATTATGGACCGATATGGACCAATTCCTGCATGGTTGTTAGAGACTATATACTAACACCATGTACCAAATTTCAGCCGGATCGGGTGAAGTTTGCTCTTCCAAGGGGCTTCGGAGGCCAAATCTGGGGATCGGTTTATATGGGGGCTACATATAATTATGGACCGATATGGACCAATTCCTGCATGGTTGTTAGAGACTGTATACTAACACCATGTACCAAATTTCAGCCAGATCGGATAAAATTTGCTTCTCCTAGAGGCTCCGCAAGCCAAATCTGAGGATCGGTTTATATGGGGGCTATATATAATTATGGACCGATATGGACCAATTTTTGCACGGTTGGTAGAGATCATATACTAAAGTGGTCCGATATGGCCCATTTGCAATACCATCCGACCTACATCAATAACAACTACTTGTGCCAAGTTTCATGCTGATAGCTTGTTTCGTTCGGAAGTTAGCGTGATTTCAACAGACGGACGGACGGACGGACATGCTTAGATCGACACAGAATTTCACCATGACCCACAATATATGTTATGTGCTTTATGGGGTCTTAGAGCAATCTTTCGATGTATTACAAAAGGAATGACAAAGTTAATATACCCCCCATCGAAATATTGTTCTAAGACCCCATAAAGTATATATATTCTGGGTCGTGGTGAAATTCTGAGTCGATCTGAGCATGTCCGTCCGTCCGTCCGTCTGTTGAAATCACGCTAACTTCCGAACGAAACAAGCTATCGACTTGAAACTTGGCACAAGTATTTGTTATTGATGTAGGTCGGATGGTAAAGCAAATGGGCCATATCGGTCCACTTTTACGTATAGCCCCCATATAAACGGACCCCCAAATTTGGCTTGCGAGGCCTCTAAGAGATGCAAATTTCATCTGATGCGGCTTAAATTTGGTACATGGTGTTAGTATATGGTCTCTAACAATCACGCAAAAATTGGTCCACATCAGTCCATAATTATATATAGCCCCCATATAAACCGATCACCAGATTTGACCTCCGGAGCCTCTTGGAAGACCAAAATTCATCTGATTCAGTTCAAATTTGGTACGTGGTGTTAATATATGGCCTCAAACTCCCGTGCATAAATTGGTCGAAATCGGTCCATAATTATATATAGCCCCTATATAAACCGATCCTCAGATTTGACCTCCGGAGCACCTTGGAAGAGCAAAATTCATCCGATTCGGTTGAAATTTGGTACGTGATGTTAGTATATGGTATCCAACAACCATGCAGGAATTGGTTCATATCAGTCCACAATTATATATAGCACCCATATAAACCGATCCCAACATTTGACCTCCGGTGCCTTTTGGAGAAGCAAAATTCATCCGATCTGGTCGAAATTTTGTACGTGGTGATAGTATATGATATTTAACAACCATGTGAGTTGAAATTTGTGGATGAAAGTCTTTCGTAGAAGTTTCTACGCATTCCATGGTGGAGGGTACATAAGATTCGGCCTGGCCGAACTTACGGCCGTATATACTTGTTTTAATTGAAACAAAAATCAATCACAAAAAATAATAGTATCAATTAATTTTTTAATTGGATCAATTAGTTTCTGTGATTGAAGACATTTGAATTAAAAAATTAATTGGATCAATTAATTTCGTTATTGAATCAGAAAAATTTTATTTGTGTACATAGTGCAATTTTTATCCAATTTCCTTCAAATTGGACAGTATTGTAGGTCCATAAATTGGTCTACCAAATATGTTGTGTATCGGTGTAGCCCCCATATAGCTCGATCTCCTGTTTTGATTTTTAGGCTTCTATACTCCGAAATTATTATATTATTTGCTTAAAATTAAAAATCTCTAAGTATGTGAGAACCATTTTTGTTAATATCGAACACAAGTGGAAACATAAAATTTTCGGGACGTACACCATTTAAATTAATCTGCTTGGGAGAGTATCTATTATCAATTCCACCTGAAATCCTATATATTTTAAGTAACTCAAAAGAAGATTATTATATTTGATTGATGACGGCGGGCATTTAAGGTTTGGAACAGCCGAACATAAGGCCAAATATACTTGTCATTTATCATTATAAAAACTCTACAAAGAATTAATTGTTCTTGTGAATTTGTTATAACATATTTACCTTAATATTTACCTTAATCTCTATCATATTTACCTTAATCTCATAAATTTTTTTCTTCCTGTTTTTAAAAAATTCCAAATAATAATGAACATATTTTTTTCATATATAAAAGCGATATCGATAGCATCTTAAATTGCAAAATATTTTGCACTTTAGACAGTATTGTGAGATATAATAGAGTTCTTAACTTCACAATATATCATAAATTGTTTATAATCGATATTGTAACGATGCTATGGTATTTCCTGTAAATACTCAAAATGTCTTACATATTTTATATTTTTAGACATGTGAATGGCCATATGTGTGTGCACGCGTATGTATGGTATGTATGTATCTTTGTATGCATGTATAAGTATTGATATGTATTATAGAATTTTACATTTGTTATCGTATCATATATTAAAGATTCTGTCATGTTTTTATTATTGCATGACAAAAAAGAAACGTTTTTATTGAGAAGTTGGTGTTTATTAAAAAAATATACAGATGCAACGTCTGTCTATATTCAACTCAATTTCTGAAATGACGAGCATATGGCACATGCTACTGTATTACATGTGTGTGCAAAAAACTAGCTGAATAGATTGGGAGACATAATGCTTTTGAAGTTAACACAAATAAGGGAAGCGAATAACATTGACAATTTCAAGACCATGGTTGTGTCTTCTGAGGGGCAAACAAATAAATTTGGAAGATCGGTATATATGCACTGAAAAAAATATTTTCGTGACAATGACTTCATGTCCTTAAAATACAAATCCGATTTTTTCTTAACATAGAAGATGCATTTCTCTGATATAAAGTTTTTTCTTTGTCCAAAAGTTGATAAACTTTTCAATGAAGTCGTTTTGTCCTTATAATTACCCAGCAACAAAAATTGGAAGTTCTTTTAAAGCCACAACTTTAAAAGTACTTCCAAAAATGCCCTCTCAAAGATGTTCTTTATTTTAACTAAACAGGAAGTTCTTTAGATCCAATTTTTATACCTTCCACCGTAGGATGGGGGTATATTAACTTTGTCATTCCGTTTGTAACACATCGAAATATTGCTCTAAGATCCCATAAAGTATATATATTTTGGGTCGTGGTGAATTTCTGAGTGGATCTGACCATGTCCGTCCGTCCGTCCGACTGTTGAAATCACGCTAACTTCCGAACGAAACAAGCTATCGACTTGAAACTTGGTACAAGTAGTTGTTATTGATGTAGGTCGGATGGTATTGCAAATGGGCCATATCGGTCCACTTTTACATATAGCCCCCATATAAACGGACCCCCAAAATTAGCTTGCGGACCCTCTAAGAGAGACAAATTTCATCCAATCCTGCTGAAATTTGGCACATTGTGTTAGTATATGTTCTCTAACAATCATGCAAAAATTGGTCCACATCGGTCCATAATTATGCATAGCCCCCATATAAACTGATTCCCAGATTTGGCTTGCGGAGCCTCTAAGGGAAGCAAATTTCATCCGATCCGGTTGAAAATTGGTACATGATGTAAGTATATGGTCTCTAAAAAAATGGTCGAAATCGGTGCATAATTATATATAGCCCCAATATAAACCGATCACCAGATTAGACCTCCGGAGCCTCTTGGAAGACCAAAATTCATCCGATTAGTTGAAAATTGGTACGTGGTGTTAGTATATGGTATCCAACAACCATGCAGGAATTGGTTCATATCAGTCCATAATTGTATATAGCCCCAATATAAACTGATCCACAGATTTTACCTCCGGTGCCTTTTGGAGAAGCAAAATTCATCCGATCTGGTACCTGGTGGTAGTGTATGATATTTAACAACCATGCCAAAAGTGGTCCACATCAGTCCATAATCATATATAGCCCCCATATAAACCGATCCAGAGGTTTGGTTGTGGAGCCTATTGGAGGAGCAAATTTCATCCGAGTCAGTTGAAATTTGGTACATTGTGCTAGTATATGGCCGTTAACAACCATGCCTAACTAGGTCCATATCGGTCTATTGTTATATATAGCCCTCAGATAAATCGATCCCCAATCACACAAAAATTGGTCCATATCAAGTTCATAATTCTATATAGCCCCCATAAAAGTGACCCCCATATTTCAATTTTGGCTTTCTATGTGCAAAAGTCCAAATCGATTCCTAATTATACCTTTTTTGTATAATATATACCACATATGGACTAACTCACAATTTAAAAACGATGTTAAGAAGTTTTAAGATACCACAAACCAATAATTCGATTGTGGATGACAGTCTTTCGTAGAAGTTTCTATGCAATCCATGGTGGAGGGTACATAAGATTCGGCCTGGCCGAATTTACGGCCGTATATACTTGTTTAAAGGGTGATGCGGTCAAAATTTGGTCAATATAAACTTGACGTATTTCTTTCAATTTTGCATTTAAGAAACCTGAACAGCCCTCACTTTGAAGGTGTGTGTGTGTAGAATGTTGCTCCTATTTTGGAATTCACTCTTCAGTTGTCAAAATACCGTCCAAAACTGGCAAAAGTTGCCAAATCAACTGTTACAAATGTAATTAAAGTGTTTGGGGAACGTTTGTCGACAGCCAGGAAGTCTGGATCGGGGGGAAATCGAAAACCGGAAACCGCTGAGACGACAAAAAGAGTTGCCGGTAGTTTCAAGCGAAACCCTAACCTCTCTCTCCGAGATCCCGCAAATAAGCTTGGTGTATCGTCTGCAACCGTGCATCGAGCCAAAAAACGAGCTGGACTATCGACTTACAAGTAGGTAGTGACTCCAAATCGCGATGATAAACAAAATACGACGGCCTAAGCGCGATCCCGGAGGCTGTACACGACGATGCTGACGAAGTTTGACTGCGTGGTAATGGACGACGAAACCTACGTCAAAGCCGACTACAAGCAGCTTCCGGGACAGGAGTTTTATACGGCAAAAGGAAGGGGAAAGGTAGCAGATATTTTCAAGCACATAAAACTGTCAAAGTTCGCAAAGAAATATCTGGTATGGCAAGCCATCTGTACCTGTGGCTTGAAAAGCAGCATTTTCATAGCTTCCGGGACTGTCAACCAAGAAATTTACGTGAAAGAATGTTTGAATAAACGTCTGCTGCCTTTCCTGAAGAAACACGGTTGTTCCGTACTGTTTTGGCCGGATTTGGCATCTTGCCATTACGGTATAAAGGCCATGGAGTGGTACGCCGCCAACAACGTGCAGGTGATTCCCAAGGACAAGAACTCTCCCAACACGCCAGAGCTCCGCCCAATTGAGAAATACTGGGCTATTGTCAAGCGGAACCTAACGAAGACCAAAAAAACTGCTAAGGACGAGCAGCAGTTCAAGGCAAACTGGCTTTCTGCGGCGAAGAAGGTGGACAACGTGGCTGTACAAAATCTGATGGCAGGTGTCAAGCGTGAGGCCCGGCAATTCGGATTTGGAAAAGCGAAAGCCTAACTGAATATTTTTCCTGAATTTTATACTAATTGAACTTGAAAAAGAAATTTAATTTGATTTTTTAATAAACGATTTCACCGATTTACACGCGTTTTCCCTTGACCAAATTTGAACCGTATCACCCTTTAAACTCGTTTTTTCATTTTTTTAATATGAAATTTTAAATTGTTATTCAAATAGGTTAAAAAGAGAGTAAGAATTAATAAAATGGTACAAATTATTAGAATTTTGTCCAAACAAAATCAATCCATTCTAGAAAAATTGCAAATTTTTGAAAATGTTTACCGAAGCTGTTTGAGAAACTGGTAACTGATAGGCTTGTTCGGCAACTTCAGTCAGTGGTCTCGGTTAGTCAACATGGTTTTACGAGGAATAGATTGACAGTGACTAATCTGTTGGAGTTCTCGACTCATGTGCTTAGGAACTTTTCTCTCGGGTGCCAAACGGATGTCATATTTACGGATTTCAGCAAGGCGTTTGACACGGTTAATCATGGGATCCTTATGTATAAACTTGACTTGATTGGCTTTCCGCCGGGGTTTTTGAGTTGGATATCTTCATATCTTTCTGGAAGGTCACAAAGGGTTTTATTTAGGGGTTGTGAGTCGAAGCGGATATATGTTAAATCTGGTGTTCCGCAGGGAAGTCATCTCGGTCCCATTCTTTTTGCTTTGTATTTGAATGATCTGCCACATGTTATTCGATTTTCAGGGATACTAATGTATGCTGACGATGTGAAACTTTTTGCATCTGTCTCTTCAGATGTAGATTCTGCTAGGTTGCAAGGGGACTTTGATAGGTTGATTAATTGGTGCGTTGCGAATTGTATGACTCTTAATAGGGGGAAGTGTAAGAGTATGACTTTTTCGAGAGATGTGCTTTGTCTACTGATTATCATATCGATGACTATTATCTGGATTTAAGGATTTGGGGGTATGGTTGGACACTAAATTGAATTTTAACTGCCACATTGATAGCTGTGTTGGGAAAGCTATGTCTGTTTTAGGTTTCATAAAGCGTTGGTCAAAGGAGTTTGATGACCCTTACCTAGGTAAGCGGTTATATACGTCTCTTGTGCGTCCGATTCTTGAATATGGTTCTATTATTTGGTCTCCTTTTTACAATTGTCATATTGATAGGATCGAGTCAGTGCAAAGGAATTTTCTGTTGTTTGCTTTACGAGGATTAGGATGGGGTGACGTGACGTGACGGAGTTACCTCCATACGTGAATAGATTGAGGCTGATAGATTTGCCAACCCTTGAGAGAAGACGGCGCATGCTGCATATTTTATTTATTGTGAAGTTGGTTAATGGTATGATTGACTCAGATTTCTTGATTGGACACTTGAACTTTGTTGTACCAAGTCGACCAATGAGACATTTTTTGCCCTTGAGACTACCACTATTCAAGTACAACTACGAGGCCGATAGCCCATTGAATCGTCTTATAATTGAGTTTAACCATTCTTTTAATTTATTTTCACTCACTGATTCCATATCTTGTATAAAACGCGCTATCCTTATGGATTAGATTTGTGCTCTAATGGGTTGTCAACTATAACTATATCGTATTTCGTATTTTATTGTTCCTGTCTGTTCCTGCAATAACTCCCTATTATGCTCCTGTCCATTAACGTAATTTCCTGTGTTCGTTCCTGCTATCCTTATTCATGCTATCACTGTGTTCCTGATTCCTGCTATCACCATGTTCCTGCAATAACTCCCGTTCAAGCGATATTATTCTCTCCGATTTTATTTTCCATTTCCTTATACTGCTGTGTTCCTGATTCTTCCTGGTTCCTGACTTGTAATTGCCTACATTTCTTCCTTTCAACATACCTACTATGCTTTGGCGTCATTTCCTGTATCCGTTCCTGCTATCACCATGTTCCTGATTCATCCTAGTTCCTGATTCTCTTAGTTCCTGACCCATAATTCGTCTAATACAAAACCCATTCTATCCCTGGTATCCCAGTTTTTCCGCAATGAATTTACTCCAGCTTTACACTATATTCCCAATTCTTGTTGTAAAATTGTTCCTTATCTTATCGTTTTTTTTCTCTTGTTTTTTTGTTGTTTGTATCCAATTCTTAGTCCCAATCCTGCCTATAAATCTTCTATTGTCCCTACAATTTCTAAAATAGATTATATAGATATATTTTATTTTATTTTATTTTATTTTATTTTATTTTATTTTTAATGTATTATAAGCGTCATACTTTTTATTTTACTGTAACCAGCTGCTAATTATGCTGTGTAAATAAATAAATAAATAAATAAAAAAATTGGCCTCTGTGGTCATATGTGTGTAAATCGGCCGAAAGCTATATATGGGAGCTATATATAATTCTGGACCGATTTCAACCAAATTTGGCACGCGTAGCTACAATGCTAATTCTACTTCCTGTGCAAAATTTCAATTAAATCGGAGTAAAAGATTGGCCACTGTGGTCATATGAGTGTAAATCGGGCGAACGATATATATGGGAGCTATATCTAAATTTGAACCGATTTCAATAAAATTTGGCACACTTGACTACACTACTAATTTCAACCAAATTAGGGTAAAACTCTGGCTTCTGGGAATGTATTAGTCCATATCGGGCGATAGATATGTATGGGAGCTATATCTAAATCTGAACCGATTTCAATAAAATTTGGCACACTTGACAATAGTACTAATTGTTCTTCTTGTGCAAAATTTTAAGCAAATTAGGGTAAAACTCTAGATTCTGGGGCCATATCAGTGCATATCGGGCGAAATACATATATGGGAGCTATATCTAAATCTGAACCGATTTCTTCCAAAATCAATAGGGATCTATTATGTGCCAAAGCACATACTTGTGCCAAATTTGAAGACGATTGGACTAAAACTGCGACCTAGATTACAAAAATGTGTTCACGGACAGACGGACATCGCTATATCGACTCAAGAGCCCACCCTGAGCATTTTTGCCAAAGACACCATGTGTCTATCTCGTCTCCTTCTGGGTGTAGCAAACATATGCACTAACTTTACCAACATTACTTACATCTTTCGTAAATATTATTTAACTTCACATTTGTAGTTTTTCGAATTATTGGTCAAAATTTGATTTTCAATTTTAACTGCAGAGTACACAAATTTTCCAGAAAAAACATATTTTTAAAACAAGTAAGTAAAGTAGAAAGTCGGGCGGGGCCGACTATATCATACCCTAAACCACCATTACAGAATTAGTAATCATAAGCATTTGTGGGGTAACATATAGGTCTGGGAGATAAACCGCAGTTGCATATTTAAGAAAATTAAGGGGTACATGTCTATGGGTGCTTTGTGTCAATCTGACTATAGCTCATAGTCAATGTTGCCAGGGAAAATGTTCGGTCTACCCTACAAGGACAAAAAAAGTTCCCTACTTTCCCATACATTCCCAAACAATTTTCCCTACTATATTTTTCGTTAAAGTTAAAAAATTTTACAAAACAAAAATGGTTCTAAGTACTTTATTATCTTAAAACATGAATATGCAACGTATATAACTTAGAATATAAATTTGTATTACCACAGTTGGTAGAATTCTACCCAAATTAGTAATATTTTTTGTTAAATCTCTATAAAAATAAAATTTTGGAAAAAGTTTCTATAAAAAAATTTTTGTGAGAAATTTTTCTATAGAAATAAAATGTTGACAATAAATTCTATAGAAATAAAATTTTGAGAAAAAATTCCACAGAAATAAAATTTTGAAAAAATTTTTTATGGAAATAATATTTTGAAAAACATGTCTATAGAAATACAATTTTGACAAAATGTTCTATAGAAATAAAATGTTGACAAAATTCTCTACAGGAATAAAGTTTACCACACATTGTTAAAAATCAAGCCTTGCCGGCTTCTAATTTCCTCCTCTAGAGCCACCAAAATGTAAAAATTATTACAAAATGTGTTGAGTGAAAATGTCCTACATGACGCTAAATATTAGAAAAACCCTACATATAGGGAATTTCCCCTACTTCTAGCAACACTGGCTGTGTTGATATTGCACCTACGGAGTTAGTATGCCACTAATATTGAGCCCATTATTAAAAAAAAGAAAATCGTTAAATTAGTGTGGGTAATAAATACAAATTTGTAAAAATCGAGCAATATTCTTATGTAAGAACTACAAGTACGTATAAGTACGATCGGCTAGTACATCAAAATTTGAAATTTAAGTAACATTGGTTAATAAATAAGAGTACTATGGCCAAATTTGGGAAAATCGAGCGATTCATATATATGGAAGCTATATCTAAATCTGAACCAATTTGCATAATATTTTGCGGGTTTGATTAATACCACAAACGGTTACCTTGTGCAAGATTTGAGTAAGATCAGTTAAGAAATGAGGCCTGTATGGTCAAACATAAGGTTATTAGGGGCGAATTTTTCAAAATCGTGTGATACATATATGGGAGCTATATCTACATCTGAACCGATTTCGATGAAATTTTGCACATATATTTAGTGCTATAGAGGACTGGATCTAGCCAACTTTTAGTAAGATCGGTTAATAAATAAGGTTTCTATGGCCAAATTTGGGAAAATCGGGCTATACATATATATGGGAGCTATATCTAAATCTGAACCGATTTCGATGATTTTTTGCACATATAGTTAGTGCTACAGAATACTACATTTAGCCAAATTTGGGTAAGATAGGCTGATAGATAAGGGTTTTATGGCCAAATTTAGAAAAATCGGGCGGTACACATATATGGGAGCTATAGCTAAATCTGAACCGATTTCGATGATTTTTTGCACGTATCGTTAGTGCTATAGAAGATTATATTTAGCCCACTTTGAGTAAGATCGGTTGATAAATAAAGGTTTTGTGGCCAAATTTGGGAAAATCGATACATATATATGAGAGCTATATCTAAATCTGAACCGATTTGGATGAAATTTTGCAGACTTGAAGGGCGATGGAAAAAGATTACCTTTTGCAAATTTGGTGACGATCCGTTTGAAAAAAAAGCGCAACGTGACCCCATTTGTCGAAATCGGGCAATACATATATATGGGAGCTATATCTAAATTTGATCCGATTTCAAATTCAATAGCGTTCGTCCTTGCGCCTAAACAACTTCCTGTACCAAATTTCATCAAAATCGGTTAATAATTGCGACCGGAATCCTGTGAACAACAAATACATGGACAGACGGACGGACGGACACCAAGCGCTAGATCGACTCAGGAGGTGATTCTGAGCAGAGATGGTCTGTATCAAACTTTTTTAGGTTTGCGACTGTCGCAAAGTTGTAAACGTCACATACGCGTCGTAAATGTAGAAAAAGTAACAAAAGTCGCAAACTGAAAATACTTTAGTCGCGTCAGCTAGGCAGCGAATACGATGATATCCAAGACGATGGTATGTGCGAAGAGGTTTCAATTCTTAGGAGTGTTCACAATTTTCGGTTTTAGTCCCCCAGTTCCCTATTACCTTTTGCACGAGTACAGGGTAACCGTGGATTTTCTCGTCCTTTCTTAGCTTTAAGTTCAGTCTCCTGTCCAATATAACCCCAAGGTATTTTGCACACTCACCAACGGGAATTTCGATACCACCTAAGAAAATAGGCTTGACCATTGGAAAACTTTCACAAATTTCTGCAGAAACTCACAGCGAATGTTGTCAAACTAAATTAAAAAATGTTCAGGATTTCTTCTATACCAAAATTTGGTTTTCTACAGTAGGTTTACGACTTTTGCGACATACGTATTATACCGTCGCAAATGTATGTCGCAAAAGTCACAGTTTGTGACAGGCCAACCCTGATTCTGAGTCGATCGGTATATATTTTATGGGGTCTAAAATCAATATTTCTGGTAGGCACATTTTTTGGCCGATCAAACTTATTATACCCTGACCACTATGTGGTTTAGGGTATAAATATCGTTATTATGTCTTAGGTGCAACAAACTTGATTAAGACATAAGCATTTTTTTCTGATTGTGTCTTAAAATATACAGTGAGCATTTAAGGGTTAAACTACTTTTGTTAGCTTGTAAACAATAAAAATAACTCTCACTGGAATAAATGTGTCATCTGTACGTCAAGACGTTTTAGAAATCATAGGAACCTGACGTTTGTTGCAATACATATCAGCCACCCTGTATTCCACTTGGATCTCATCACTTTTTTTTTTAAATGAAATAAAATGAATTTTTTCGCTCTGTGTACTATGGAAATTTGACCAAAACCAACTTTTGGAATCTTGCTCTTGCCACAGCCATTACTGTTCAATCACATATTTATTTTGGTATCCTACAGGAATGCGAACACACAAGCTCATGCATGTGAATGGTTGAAGGTATTTGAAGTAGTAAACACCAACACACACACATACCCACGCGCATATATTCACATCTCTGTGTGTGTGTGTATTAATCATTGGTTCTGTGCGCATCACATCATTTTGCCAACATTGTAGACGTCTGTTTGAATAGACATGTGTCAAAATCAGTTAAGTTCATATACAAGAAATTCCTTACAGGACGCCCGCTTGCACATACATATATGTACATTAACTAACATCCTTACATACACATGGATACAAGTCAGTTGTATCCATATTTATTTGCAGCAAGTATCCTGCCACTTGGTCTGTGTATTTGTATATTTATCACAAGTGGATGCTCGTAATGTGATGTGTGTGGGTGTTGCATGCTCACACCACCCCATTCACATGACACACTTTCTCTGTCTGACGACGACGATGATGATGATGATCCTTTATAGTAGCACGATACCCAACTATAAATGTGTTGTGTAATTTCGTGTGTATTTGTGGCATTTGAGAATTTCGCTCAATTGTTTGCTCACCACGAATAGTGAGTGAGTAGTTAAAGTAGTGTTGACTTGTGGAGCTCGAGTTGTTCTTTTTGCCTTTGGTCTATACGTCTGTACATTTTTCGAAACAAAAGAAAACTTAGTGTTACTGAAATGCTATTACGCCAAAAGAATACTAAGTGCGGTCTTTCTTCTTGTTTTTTTATTGTGGTAAATAAAAACAAGTGTGGAAATGTTACACACTTGCGTTGGTTTTTTTGTTTTTTGTTAACATTCTTTTTCTCTGGTCTATTATAAATACGATAGAGATTTATGTGTAATCACGCATATATCATTTGTTCTATTCTAAAGCGGATGATGTTCTTTTTGCATAAGTTCTTATTACCATAGTTCACAAAGTTTCTCATTGACGAAAGTTGGATAATTAGCAATTTATCAAGATATTAAACATTTCATTGAAGTGTAATATAATCTCTCGAATGCGGACACTCACTAGGTCGGACTATATTTTTTTCTCTTTTCTGAAACGATTTTTTCCAAAATCAATAGGGATTGTCCTTGACGCGTATAAGCACCATATACCAAATTTGAGAAAGAACAGATTTAAACTGCGAGCTGTACTTTGCACTCAAAAACTCATCTACAGATGGGCATCGCTAAATCGACTCATAATTTAACCAATTCACTACCGATGTCCACTACATTCGAAATCGACTCCAAACTCTAACTCCCCACTTAGTTTCGATTTATTTCATGATGTTATTTTAAAGTAGAGGCTCTTATATAAATAAGCTATAAATATTTGCCATATTGCTGGACACTAAAATGTATTTTCATAAAATTTCTTGACAATAAACGAAATATACACAATTTTGATACAATTTTTCTACTGTACGTCTTTAGTAAATGGATATTCATATAAAAACTATAGCCTATATTATTCCAGATTCTTTTTATACACTCCACCATAGGATGGGGAGTATATTAACTTTGTCATTCCGTTTGTAATACATCGAAATATTGCTCTAAGACCCCATAAAGCATATATATTCTGGGTCGTGGCGAAATTCTGATTCGATCTAAGCATGTCCGTCCGTCTGTTGAAATCACGCTAACTTCCGAACGAAACAAGCTATCGACTTCAAACTTGGCACAAGTAGTTGTTATTGATGTAGGTCGGATGGTATTGCAAATGGGCCATATCGGTCCACTTTTACGTATAGCTCCCATATAAATGGACCCCCATATTTGGCTTGCGGAGCCTATAAGAGAAATTTGGTACGTGGTGTTAGTATATGGTCTCTAACAACCATGCCAAAATTGGTCCATATCGGTCCACAGACTCTAATTATATATAGCCCCCATATAAACCGATCCCCAGATCCCCAGGCTCCGGAGGTCAAGGAGCCTCTTGCAAGAGCAAAATTCATCCGATTCGTTTGAAATTTGGTACGTGTTGTTATTATATAGTCTCTAGCAACCATGCAAGAATTGGTCCATATCGGTCCCTAATTATATATAGCCCCCATATAAATCGATCCCCAGATTTGATCTCCGGAACCTCTTGGAGGACCAAAATTCATCCGATTTGGTTGAAATGCAAAATTGGTCCATATCGGTCCCTAATTTTGATCTCCGGAGCCTCTTGGACAAGGCCGTATTCAGGGGGGGGGGGGGGGATGTG
This sequence comes from Haematobia irritans, assembly GCF_050003625.1. Classification (NCBI taxonomy): domain Eukaryota; kingdom Metazoa; phylum Arthropoda; class Insecta; order Diptera; family Muscidae; genus Haematobia; species Haematobia irritans. The sequence continues at coordinate 144,374,292 of NC_134397.1, read as the reverse complement.
GGGGATCAAACCCCCCCCGAAATGAATGAATATTTTTATATTAATAAAAATTTATTTTTAGCTGCATAGAAAAATCTTATCGAAGATGTTGAAGAAAAGCTTGAGGTTTTATTTTGAAAAACGCTTCCCAATAAAACTTGCACAAATCATAGAATACTAGTTGAAAAGCCCATCAAACGACGGTCGAAAAAAAAAACAAATTATTTTTGTTCTCGCACCACAAATTTCATTTTTGGAAAATGTATTTCTGCTTTTTATGTGTGTTTGTTGTTCTTTTTATGAACATGACTCGCTTTGTTTGGCCATAGCAACAACAACGAAACAGCCAAACACACATGTGTAAATGAAATGGCGCAAAACCTGCGAAAAGAACCTGCCTAATTCAGCGATGGAAGCAATAAAGAGATTTTTCCAAACGTGCATATTCTTTTAAAAATTTTAGTCACTTTGCCAGTTACTCAGGGATGGAAAATACAATTTTTAAGAAAGTACAAAAAAGGTATTTTTTGAGCGGAAAGGTAATTTTTACTAAATTTCACTGGAAGATTATTGTCAAGAGACTGAATTTTAAAGAAAATAAAATTTTGGCAAAATTTTCTATAGAAATAAAATTTTGCAAAAATTTCCTATAGAAATAAAATTTTGACAAAATTTTCTATAAAAATAAAATTTTGCAAAAATTCTATATAGAAATAAAATGTTGACAACTATTTCTAGCGAAATAAAAAATCGATAACATAGAATCGCATTCTTTTTTCGACTAAAACTTTCTTGAAGTTCAATAAAATCCCGTTTTTGACTATGTCTTTTACAAAATCGAGATTTTCTTCCCACATGAACATGTCTGTTTTGCCATATTTGTAAAAGACTATTAGCAAATAAGGTTGATAAAGACTTTCTCAAAATATTAAAATATTTTGTCAAAGCTATTGTACCATAAATCTGATATCGACTCGCGGGGGTACTACGGTACTGACCGGGGTTAAAAACGGTTTGAAAAAGTACTATAGTACTGCATTTTCCATCCCTGCAGTTACTACGTGCTCATCCGAACGTTCATTTTCAACAATGAAGAGATTAAAAACGTATCTTAGAAATTCGACTAGCGAGAGTAAACTCAAAGGATTGGCATTAATGTCGGTTCATCGCCGAATAAATGTGTCGACTGAAGAAGTCATTGATTTATTTGCTGCCCAAAAAGCCCGTCGGCTCAATTTAATATTATAACAAGTATATACAGCACTAAGTTCGGCCGGGCCGAATCTTAAATACCCACCACCATGAACCAAATATTAGGATTTCCTTTGAAATTTCAGGAGGGCTTGAGGACTTGAGGATATTCCCGAAGATAAATTTAAAGATTTCACCTATGAGGACTATATCAGATTCTGGATTTATAAGAACCATTTTTGTTTGAGTTTTAAAGGAATCATTAACATCTCTTCTAAGTGTGCAAGAAAATTATAAAATAAAGTCTTGATTTGAAATCTTAAATCTGTAGAAGTAAAATCTGGAAATTTTACATAGAGTTTCAAGCAATTTTCATGATCAGTGCGCCTTCTACACCCTCAAGAAGTGAAGTCGGTCTATATGGAGGCATTACCAAATGGATCGATAAAAACTTAATCCGATACACGTTTTTGTGAGCCTAAAATACCAGAATATTTACAATTTCAGGCAAATCAGATAAAAACTACGGTTTCTAGAAACCCAAGGAGTTAAATCGGGAGATCGTTCTTATGGGGGCTATACTAAAATATGGACCGATACTCACCGTTTTCGGCACACCTCTTTATGACCCGAAAATACCTCTAGATTTCCAATTTCAGGCAAATAGGATAAAAACTTCGGATTCTAGAAGCCCAAGAAGTAAAATCTTGAAATCGGTCTATATGGGGGCTATACCAAAATATGGACCGATACTCACCATTTTCGGCACACCTCTTTATGGTCTTAAAATACCTCTAGATTTCCAATTTCAGACAAATTGGATAAAAACTACGGTTTCTATAAGCCCAAGACCCCAAATCGGGAGGTCGTTTTATATGGGGACCGTACCAAAACATGGACCGATACTCACAATTTTTGGCACACATATTTGTGGTCCTACAATACCTCTAAATTTTCAATTTCAGGTAAATTGAATAAAAACTGCGGTTTCTATAATCCCAAGAAGTAAAATCGGGAGATCGGTTTATATGGGGGCTATACTGCGGTTTCTATAAGCCCAAGAAGTAAAATCGGGAGATCGGTCTATATGGGGGCTATACCAAAACATGGACCGATACTCACCATTTTTGGCACAACTCTTTATGGCCCTAGAATACCTCTAGATTTCCAATTTCAGACGAATAAGATAAAAACTACGGTTTCTATAAGCTCAAGACCCCAAATCGGGAGGTCGGTTTATATGGGGACCATCTTCGAACTTGACCTGCCTGCAGACAAAAAGCGAGTTTGTGCAAAATTTCAGTACGATTGCTTCATTATTGAAGACTGTAGCGTGATTACAACAGACGGACAGACAGACGGACATCGTTATATCGTCTTAGAACTTCTCCCTGATCAAGAATATATATACATTATATAGTCGGAAATCGATATTTCGATGTGTTACAAACGGAATGACAAACTTATTATACCCCCGTCACCATTCTATGGTGGTGGGTATAAAAATATTGTATACATACCTATGCATAAATAAAATTTTCTACACATGAGATTATATGAATATTTTTTTTTTAAAGTTGAACCCCCCCCCGAATTAAAATCCTGGCTACGGCCTTGCTCTTGGAGGAGCCAATTCGTCCGATCCGGTTGAAATTTGGTACGTGGTGAAATTCGGTACATTGCGCTAGTATATGGCCGCTAACAACCATGCTAAAAGTGGTCCATATCGGTCTATATAGTTATAGATAGCCGATCACCAAAAATAATCTACCAAAATTTTATTTCTATAGAAAATTTTGTCAAAATTTTATTACTATACCTTACAAAACTTATGATTACTGATGGTACCTTCAACTTTTGTGGAAGTGGAAAAACTTACTCAGACTTCACATCATTGTTGTTGTTGTTGCCATCAATTCTTGTAGTTGCTTGCTTCGCCGTTTTGTGGGTTTTTGAAACTTCGTTTGGCTTAATTTAAAATTGCTGCATTGTTGTTGTTGGGTGTAATTGGAATTCGGTTGTCGCTTTTTTGGGTACAAAAACTAATAATTTAGCTCATATTTAAGTGGGAAGAATTCCCCAGTCCTTCAATGGATTATATTTCTATAGAAAATTTTGTCAAAATTTTATTTCTATAGGAAATTTTGTCAACATTTTATTGTTATAGAAAATTTTGTCAAAATTTTATTTCTATAGAAAATGTTGTCAAAATTTTATTTCTATCGAAAATGTTGTCAACGTTTTATTTCTATAGAAAATTTTGTCAAAATTTTATTGCTATAGAAAATTTTGTCAAAATTTTATTGCTATAGAAAATTTTGTCAAAATTTTATTTCTATAGAAAATTTTGTCAATATTTTATTTCTATAGCAAATTTTGTCAAAATTTTATTTCTGTACAGAATTTTGTCCACATTTTATTTCTATAGAAAATTTTCTCAAAATTTTATTTCTATAGAAAATTTTCTCAAAATTTTATTTCTATAGAAAATTTTCTCAAAATTTTATTTCTATAGAAAATTTTCTCAAAATTTTATTTCTATAGGAAATTTTGTCAAAATTTGATTTCTATAGAAAATTTTGTCAAAATTTGATTTCTATAGAAAATGTTGTTAAAATTTTATTTTTATAGAAAATGTTGTCAACATTTTATTTCTATAGAAAATTTTGTCAAAATTTTATTTCTATAGGAAATTTTGTCAAAATTTTATTGCTATAGAAAATTTTGTCAAAATTTTATTTCTATAGAAAATTTTGTCAAAATCTTATTTCTATCGAAAATATTGTCAACATTTTATTGCTATAGAAAATTTTGTCAAAATTTTATTTCTATAGAAAATGTTGTCAAAATTTTATTTCTATCGAAAATGTTGACAACATTTTATTTCTATAGGAAATTTTCTCAAAATTTTATTGCTATAGAAAATTTTGTCAAAATTTTATTGCTATAGAAAATTTTGTCAAAATTTTATTTCTATAGAAAATTTTGTCAATATTTTATTTCTATAGCAAATTTTGTCAAAATTTTATTTCTATACAGAATTTTGTTGACATTTTATTTCTATAGAAAACTTTCTCAAAATTTTATTTCTATAGACAATTTTGTCCACATTTTATTTCTGTAGAAAATTTTATTTCTATAGGACATTTTGTCAAAATTTGATTTCTATAGAAAATTTTGTCAAAATTTGATTTCTATAGAAAATGTTGTCAAAATTTTATTTTTATAGAAAATGTTGTCAACATTTTATTTCTATAGAAAATTTTGTCAAAATTTTATTTCTATAGGAAATTTTGTCAAAATTTTATTGCTATAGAAAATTTTGTCAACATTTTATTTCTATAGAAAATTTTGTCAATATTTTATTTCTATAGCAAATTTTGTCAAAATTTTATTTCTATACAGAAATTTGTCCACATTTTAGTTCTATAGAAAATTTTCTCTAAATTTTATTTCTATAGAAAATTTTCTCAAAATTTTATTTCTATAGAAAATTTTCTCAAAATTTTTTTTCTATAGACAATTTTGTCCACATTTTATTTCTGTAGAAAATTTTATTTCTATAGGAAATGTTGTCAAAATTTTATTTTTATAGAAAATTTTGTCAAAATTTGATTTCTATAGAAAATGTTGTCAAAATATTATTTTTATAGAAAATGTTGTCAACATTTTATTTCTATAGAAAATTTTTGTCAAAATTTTATTTCTATAGGAAATTTTGTCAAAATTTTATTGCTATAGAAAATTTTGTCAAAATTTTATTTCTAAAGAAAATTTTGTCAAAATCTTATTTCTATCGAAAATGTTGTCAACATTTTATTTCTATAGAAAATTTTGTCAAAATTTTATTTCTATAGAAAATTTTGTCAACATTTTATTTCTATAGAAAATTTTGTCAATATTTTATTTCTATAGCAAATTTTGTCAAAATTTTATTTCTATACAGAATTTTGTCCACATTTTATTTCTATAGAAAATTTTCTCAAAATTTTATTTCTATAGAAAATTTTCTCAAAATTTTATTTCTATAGAAAATTTTCTCAAAATTTTATTTCTATAGAAAATTTTCTCAAAATTTTATTTCTATAGACAATTTTGTCCACATTTTATTTCTGTAGAAAATTTTATTTCTATAGGAAATTTTGTCAAAATTTGATTTCCATAGAGAATTTTGTCAAAATTTTATTTCTATCGAAAATGTTGTCAAAATGTTATTTTTATAGAAAATGTTGTCAACATTTTATTTCTATAGAAAATTTTGTCAAAATTTTATTGCTATAGAAAATTTTGTCAAAATTTTATTTCTATAGAAAATTTTGTCAACATTTTATTTCTATAGAAAATTTTGTCAATATTTTATTTCTATAGAAAATTTTTCCAAAATTTTATTTCTATAGACAATTTTGTCCACATTTTATTTCTATAGAAAATTTTGTCCTCATTTTATTACTATAGAAAATTTTGTCAAAATTTTATTTCTATAGAAAATTTTGTCAACATTTTATTTCTATAGAAAATTTTGTCAATATTTTATTTCTATAGAAAATTTTGTCAAACTGAATTTTTTTACGTATTTAATCGGCCTTTTTTAATTAATATATACCCCGCCTGGACTAGCTTACAATTGAGAACACGGTGTTATGAAGTTTTAAGATAACATACCTTGCCATCGGCAAGTGTTACCGCAACCCAAGTAATTTGATTGTGGATGACAGTCTTTAGTACAAGTTTCTATATGACCCATGGTGGATGGTACATATGATTCGGCCTGGTCGAACTTACGGCCGTATATACTTGTTTTTTCATTAATATTGTATAAAATGTTTGCTCTAAAATTTAAGATATACAATCTTCCATTTTAGGTCAATACTTTTCAGAGTAGAGATTGATGCTCTATCCTCTATATGATATTCTTACATATAGTATCGAAGTCCATTGTTATGTTACATTTAATAGACATGCTTCGACTATGGAATGATATCATCGAACACATATAAAAGTCCTAGCCAAACTTTTCAAAAAATTACGTTACTACAATTGACAAGATATTCATTGCAGTTCATCGTTTATTAAAATCTGTCTTCTCTCTTAAGCAATTAAAGTAGCGCCTTAAAGGAATATCAATGGATGTATCAATGGTATATCCCACAAATCGCCTGAGGTGTGGCGGCAAGTGATTATTTTACTTGAGATAACTTGATTTCGTTTAATGTAGCAAAAATATTTTTTATTCTATTTCTCATTCTACTTTATCTCCGTAAATTCAAACACATTGAATGCTGAGGTATAAGGTCCCAAGCGAACTTTGTATCCCATTAAAGAGAACACAATTTACTTAATTAAAATGAATTACCCGTAGGCTATTGAAAAATATTCTCACTAAGATGGAAAGCGTTTGCCTATCATCATTTAAGTAAGACGTGAAAGAAATCTCATCGGTACAATTAGGAAAGTTTTTTTTGTTTGCTGCTGCGAAGGTTTTTATACGGAAGCAACAGCATTGACAAAAAGTGATTTTTGCTTTAAGTAATTTGGGATCAATTTGTGTTGACCCACCTGAAAATAAATAAAAGTAAATATATGAAGATTGATTATAATGAACTATCAACTTTTATTTTGAGTATGAACCCCAAAAACAAAATTGCGTTCAATCATCGCAACATTGTGGCCTACGGTTCAGGAAGCCAGCCGTTGATTGTGAAATTGTTAGTTAGGTTATCATGACTGTTTATATTATATAGCAATTAACAAATTAGAAGGATTTAATATTGCCGATTCCGACCAACTTTAGACCATCTTTATTTTTTTTTATATATAACACGAATATAGCTCGATACCATGATTTTACTTCTTAAACTTCTTGAAGCCGAATTATTTATTAAAAATTTTGTGTTTTTAAATATATAAACAGGAGATTATTGGTATCTGTTCATATTATGACGGGTCCTCTATGTAGATTTATGTCATAATTTAATTTATTAACAATAGGAGCCAATTGATCTTAATTTCTTTTAGACCTGTAAAATTCTAAGGTTCGTCGGTATACAATTGCCGTGAAATGTAAAATTTAGAGCTCTTTTGCACACGAAAATAAAAAAGATAATTAATATCGGCAAGTTAGTTATAGTACCCGGAATCGACTCCGGAGTCGGAGTCGAGGCTGATGAAAAATGCTGGAGTCGGAGTCGAGCAAAATTGGGTCGACTCCACAGCCCTGGTGGTCAGGGTACAAAAACTTTGATCTGACAAAAAATGGGTCTAGAAAAAATATTGATTTAAGACCCCACAAAATATATACCGATCGACTCAGGAGTGCCGTCCGTCTGCCCGTGTATCCATATATTTCTTGGTATATGGCGCTTTTATGCCACACGGGAGAGCTCTATTGAATTTGAAAAACAATTTTATCCAATTTAGATATAGCCTCCATATATATGTATCGCCCGATTTCGATATATGGGGTCACATTGTGCTTCTGTACTAAACGATCGGTATTAAATTTGTTACAACGTAATCGAATTCAAGACCCTTCAAGTGCGCAAAATTTCAACGAAATCGGCTCAGATTTATACATAGATCCTATATATATACGAGGGCGGTTCGGAAACTTCTTAGCCTATCAATGAAAGAAATAAGTCAGTTTTTCAAAAATATTTTTATACCCTCCACCATACACAGAAAAAAATATCACCAAAATATTTCCAATTAAAAAGTTAATTGAAGTTGAAAATGTTTTCAATTAATAAAATTATTGATACAATTAACTTTTTAATCGTGATAGAAACATTAAGTTAATTAAGTCAATGATTGAAATTTTTAAAATTCTTAATTAAAAAATTAATTGATACAATTAACTTTTTAATCAAATTCGGAAGACTAATTCAGTTAAAAAATGTACTGATTTCTTTTTAAATTTTTAATAAAAAATGTATTTCAAACAACCATTTGTTAATCCAAATAAAAACTCTAAGTCAATTCAGAAAGTAATTAAAAATAGTTACCTTTTTTAATTAATAAATTAATTGAGTTTTGCAATCCACATCAATTAAATTTTTAATTGAATCAATTAAAAAATTAATTGAAATTTGCTGGAAAAAATCAATTAATTTTTATACCCTCCACCATAGGATGGGGGTATATTAACTTTGTCATTCCGTTTGTAACACATCGAAATATTGCTCTAAGACCCCATAAAGTATATATATTCTGGGTCGTGGTGAAATTCTGAGTCGATCTGAGCATGTCCGTCCGTCCGTCCGTCCGTCTGTTGAAATCACGCTAACTTCCCAACGAAACAAGCTATCGACTTGAAACTTGGCACAAGTAGTTGTTATTGATGTAGGTCGGATGGTATTGCAAATGGGCCATATCGGTCCACTTTTACGTATAGCCCCCATATAAACGGACCCCCAAATTGGGCTTGCGATTGCTCTAAGATAAGCAAATTTCATCCGATCCGGTTGAAATTTGGTACATGATGTTAGTATATGGTCTCTAACAACCACGCAAAAATTGATCTTTATCGGTCCACTTTTACGTATAGCCCCCATATAAACGGACCCCCAAATTTGGTTTGCGATTGCTTTAAAAGAAGCAAATTTCATCCGATCAAGCTGAAATTTGGTACATGGTGTAAGTATATGGTCTCTAATAACCGTGCAAAAATTGGTCCATATCGGTCCACTTTTACGTATAGCCCCAAAATAAACGGACCCCCAAATTTGGCTTGCGATTGCTCTAAGAGAAGCAAATTTCATCCGATCCGGCTGAAATTTGGTACATGGTGTTGGTATATGGTCTCTAACAAACACGCAAGAATTGGTCCATATCGGCCCATAATTATATATAGCCCCCATATAAACCGTTCCACAGTTTTGATCTCCGGAGCCTCTTGGAGGAGCAAAATTCATTCGATCCGGTTGAAGTTTGCAACGAGGTGTTAGTATAAGGCCGCTAATAACCATGCCAAAATTGGTCCATATCGGTCTATAGTTATATATAGCCGATCCCCAATCACACAAAACTTGGTCCATATCAGTTCATAATCATGGTTGCCAATCGAGCCAAAAATAATCTACATTGTCAAAATGTTATTTCTATAAAAATTTTTGTCAAAATTTTATTTCTATAGAATTTTTTTCCAAATTTTATGTCTATAGAAAATTTTGTCAAAATTTTACTTCTATAGCAAATGTTGTCCAAATGTTATTTTGTCAACATTTTATTTCTATAGAAACTTTAAACTTAATTATGTACGTATTAAGTCGGCCTTTTTTAGTTTAATATATACCACGTATGGACTATGTGGTATATATTACGGTGTTAGGAAGTTTTAAGATACCTTGCCATCGGCTTCAGTAGAAGTTTCTACGCAATCCATGGTGGAGGGTACATAAGCTTCGGCCTGGCCGAACTTACGGCCGTATATACTTGTTTAATCAAGAATTTTTTCTATGCCCAATTAAAACTGTGATTGATACTTTCATTTTTGTGATTGAAGGCATTTCAATTAAAAATTAATTGGAACAATTAATATGGTGATTGAATCAGAAAAAATTTTTTTTGTGTGTAGGATGGGGGTATATTAACTTTGTCATTCCGTTTGTAACACATCGAAATATTGCTCTAAGACCCCATAAAGTATATATATTCTGGGTCGTGGTGAAATTCTGAGTCGATCTGAGCATGTCCGTCCGTCCGTCCGTCTGTTGAAATCACGCTAACTTCCGAACGAAACAAGCTATCGACTTGAAACTTGGCACAAGTAGTTGTTATTGATGTAGGTCGGATGGTATTGCAAATGGGCCATATCGGTCCACTTTTACGTATAGCCCCCATATAAGTTGACCCCCAAATTTGGCTTGCGATTGCTCTAAGAGAAGCAAATTTCATCCGATCTAGCTGAAATTTGGTACATGGTGTTAGTATGTGGTCTCTAATAACCGTGCAAAAATTGGTCCATATCGGTCCACTTTTACGTATAGCCCCCATATAAACGGACCCCCAAATTTGGCTTGCGATTGCTCTAAAAGAAGCAAATTTTATCCTATCCGACTGAAATTTGGTAGATGGTGTAAGTATATGCTCTCTAACAGCCATGTAAAAATTGGTCCATATCGGTCCACTTTTACGTATAGCCCCCATATAAACGGAACCCAAATTTGGCTTGCGATTGCTCTAAAAGAAGCAAATTACATCCGATCCGGCTGAAATTTGGTACATGGTGTTAGTATATGGTCTCCAACAACCATGCAAAAATTGGTCCATATCGGTTCACTTTTACGTATAGCCCCCATATAAACGGACTCCCAAATTTGGGAAATTTGAAAATTTTTTGAAAATTTTCTATAGAAATGAAATCTTGAAAAAAATGTCATAATAAATCAATTTTTAATAAATTTTCCTATAGAAATAAAATTTTGACAAAATTTCGTATAGAAATTAAATTTTGACAAAATTTCGTATAGAAATGACATTTTGACAAAATTTCGTATAGTAATGAAATTTTGACAAAATTTCCTATAGAAATTAAATTTTGACAAAATTTCCTATAGAAATGAAATTTTTACAAAATTTCCTGTAGAAATGACATTTTTACAAAATTTCCTATAGGAATGAAATTTTGATAAAATTTCCTATAGAAATGAAATTTTGAGAAAATTTCCTATAGAACTGGAATTTTGAGTCCATATACTAATACCGTGTACCAAATTTGATCCGATACGGCTGAAATTTGGTACATGGTATTAGTATATGGACTCTAACAACCATGCAAAAATTGGTCCATATCGGTCCATAATTATATATAGCCCCCATATAAACTGATCTCCAGATTTGAACTCCGGAGCCTCATAGAGGAGCAAAATTCATCCGATCCGGTTGAAATTTGGTACGTGGTGTTAGTATATGGTCTCTAAAAACCATGCAAAAATTGGTCCATATCGGTCCATAATTATATATAGCCCCCAAATAAACCGAGTCCCAGATTTGGTTTGCGGATCCTCTAAGAGAAGCAAATTTCATCCGATCCGGTTGAAATTTGGTACATGGTATTAGTATATAGTCTCCAGGAACCATTCAAAAATTGGTCCATATCAGTCCATAATTATATATAGCCCCTATATAAACCGATGGGAGCCACCGTGGTGCAATGGCTAGCATGCCCGCCTTGCATACACAAGGTTGTGGGTTCGATTCCTGCTTCGACCGAACACCAAAAAGTGTTTCAGCGGTGGATTATCCCACCTCAGAAATGCTGGTGACATTCCTGAGGGTTTCAAAACTTCTCTAAGTGGTTTCACTGCAATGTGGAACGCCGTTCGGACTCGGCTATAAAAAGGAGGTCCCTTGTCATTGAGCTTAACATGGAATCGGGCAGCACTCAGTGATAAGAGAGAAGTTCACCAATGTGGTATCACAATGGACTGAATAGTCTAAGTGAGCCTGATACGTCGGGCTGCCACCTAACCTAACCTATATAAACCGATCCCCAGATTTGAACTCCGGAGCCACTTGGACTAGTAAAATTCATCTGATCCGGTTGAAATTTGCAACGTGGTGTTAATATATGGCCGCTAATAACCATGCCAAAATTGGTCCATATCGGTCTATAGTATATATAGCCGATCCCCAATCACACAAAAATTGGTCCATATCGGTTCATAATCATGCTTGCCACTCGAGCAAAAATAATCTAGCAAAATTTTATTTCTATAGAAAATTTTGCCGAAATTTTATTCCTATAGAAAATTTTTCTGAAATTTTATTCCTATAGAAAATTTTGTCAAATTTTATTTCTATAGAAAATTTTGGTAAAATTTTATTTCTATAGAAAAAAATTGGTCCATATCGGTCCATAATTATATATAGCCCCCATATAAACCGATCCCCAGATTTGACCTCCGGAGCCTCTTGGAGGGGCAAAATTCATCCGATCCGGTTGAAATTTGGTACCTGATGTTAGTTTACGGCCTCTAATAACCATGCAAAAATTGGTCCATATCGGTCCATAATTATATATAGCCCCCATATAAACCGATCCCCAGATTTGACCTCCGGAGCCTCTTGGAAGAGCAAAATTCATCCGATCCAGTTGAAATTCGGTACATGGTGTTAGTATATGGTCTCTAATATATAGTTCCCATATAAACCGTCCCCAGATTTGACGTCCGGAACCTCTTGGAGGAGCAAAAGTCATCCGATACGGTTGAAATTTGGTACATTTTGTCAATATATGGCCTCTAACAGTCATGTAAAAATTGGTCCATATCGGTCTTTAGTTATATATAGCCGATGACTTATTACACAAAAATTGGTCCATATCGCCAAAAACAATCTACCAAAACTTTATTTCCATAGAAAATTTTGTCAAATTTTATTACTATAGAAAGTTTTGTCAAAATTTCATTTCTATAGAAAGTTTTATCAAAAGTTTATTTCTATAGAAATGTTTGTCAAAATTTTATTTCTATAGAAAATTTTATAAAAAATTTATTTCTGTAGAAAATTTTGTCAACATTTTATTTCTATACAAAATTTTGTCAAAATTTCATTTCTATACAAAATTTTGTCAACATTTTATTTCTATAGAAACTTTTGTCAAAATTGTATTGCTATAGAAAATTTTGTCAACATTTTACTTCCATAGAAAATTTTGTCAACATTTTATTTCTATAGAAAATTTTGTCAAGTTTTTATTTCTATAGAAAATTTTGTCAAATTTTTATTTCTATAGAAAATTTTGTCAAAATTTTATTTCTATAGAAAATTTTGTCAAGGTTTCATTTCTATAGAAAATTTTGTCAAAATTTTATTTCTATAGAAAATTTTGTCAAACTAGATTATATACGTATTTAATCGGCCTTTTTTTGTTTAATATATACCCCGTATGGGCTAACTTACAATTTAGAAGACAGTGTTAAAAAGTTTTACGATACCTTGCCATCGGCAAGTGTTATCGCAACCCAAGTAATTCGATTGTGGATGACAGCCTTTAGTAGAAGTTCCTACGCAATCCATGGTGGAGGGTACATAAGATTCGGCCTGGCCGAACTTACGGCCGTATATACTTGTTTCTTGTTATACCGCGCTTTTTGTGCTAAGAAGTTTCCGAGCTGTCCTCGTATGTGGTTTAGGGTATAAATAGAATTTGGCCCGGTACCATGTTATCTTGGGTAGGTCTTTAGGGTCCCTACATATGAACCCTATGATGTCCCTTTTAACCAATAAAAGTAATGGAGGCATGAATCTACTGTATTAATCGCGTGTTTGCAAACCAAATAAATATCCACTCGACAATCACTCTTAAAGAGTTTTTCCATAAAAGCTCTTTCCACCATTTCCAAGTAATGTCGTAAATTTTTCAGACATCTCTCCTCTGTGATATTGTATGAATCGTAAATTTATGAAAAAAAAAACAAAACCAAACAGAAGAGGAACAAGTAGAGTTTCTCACTCCGTTTCCCAAGCGTTTGGTGAGCACTCAAAGTCCCGAAGCAATTTATTAAGATGCTTCATGACGTTTTTCTCGCACATTTTTTTCGGTTCATTTTACACGCCGTTGACTTCACGCCATTAAGTGCACGGGGTTTGTGTTTTTTCCGGAGTCTTTATGCACTCTTCGGCACTCCGACTGAATGTTTGTTCCCATCCATCGACAACAATAATATTAACAAACAAAGCTCAGCAAAAAAAAAGCGAAAAAAAGACAAAAAAAAATGTAAGGACTTTTAGTAAGGACAGGACAACACCCCCAAGACTTTGATGACGATATTGTTAACAACACCAACAAACAGCTACAGTTGAAGCAACATCACAACAACCTGCATAAATATCAAAGAGTTAGCTGACAGCATATCCAGAAGCGACAAAAAGGAACTCTGAACCACGACATCCGTTCTCCCACATGCAGTTTAACCTCATGGAATATCGTAAACAACGTGAACTTATGGGCCTTGGTGTCTGGGGCAGTGTTGCCACTTTAAGATTTATTATTCATTGGTGGCATATTTGTTGCTGACTGTATCACTGCTATGATGGCCACAGTATGCAAGAAAGTCACTCACGTTGCATTTTAAACGGACAGAAAAGGATACATTTTAATTTCGATGTCCGCTGTCAAGGGTTTCGTCTGTATGTACATGTGTGTTTATGTGACTAAGAGACTCTTGAAATAGTGCCAAATTAACAATCCTTCAATCAATCTTTAAATTTGGAGAAAAGGAAATTGGCGACAATGTAGTAAACATAAATTTAAGATGAAATATAGCCATTGCAGTTGAGCCATTGAACCAACAAAAAAGGCAATTAGGAAAAAAGAAGATTATAGAGTTGAAAATTTGGCAGGGTCGAATTTTTTTACACCCCCAATATTAGGTTAGGTTATTTCATTTGGGCATTCAGTCCACATTAACTTAAACTACCATATAAACATATTACGAAGCATTGTATTTTAATGTACATCCAAAAATGCTCAATTTACAAGAAGTTCTTTTGATGTGAATTTCCACAAAATATTCGTAAAGTGGGACTATTAATTTCTATGTCTAGATTTCTTCGTGATTTTGGCACGTAATTTGGCCTTCAAACGACCGACAAAGCCATCACACGCTACATGAAAGTGGCACTACGGTATTTTGGCTACTCAACGAATGAACAATACTAGAAGGAGGCATTGTCGGAAACTTTGAAAGACCTTGCTGCTGGTCAAAACTAAGACAAATGCGAAGTTTGGTTCTGATCGGACCTTTCCTTCACGTACCTCCCATACAAAGGGATCAAAAATATCTCCGAAAAATGTCAGTCATTTGGGAACGGTTGTAGACCACTCTTTGAAATTTTGTATGGTTAGAGCCGACTATTATCAAGTAGTGAGCCACACTTTGAGATACAAGATGGACGGAACCCCACTGACAGTCCCCTAAATTTGGTCCCCTCGGCTATGAGAAGAATTTATCAACTTTTTATTTTTTTAGAAATTTGACTTGTTTTATTGAATAAATTTGTTTAAAACCTGTTGGTAGCTTTTAATTAAAAAAAAATGTTTGCTAATTTTTAAAAAAGTAACGTTATTTTTTCAGAAGTTTGTAAAACATGTGAAATTTTCACATTTTTATACCCTCCACCATAGGATGGGGGGTATATTAACTTTGTCATTCCGTTTGTAACACATCGAAATATTGCTCTAAGACCCCGTATATATATTCTGGGTCGTGGTGAAATTCTGAGTCGATCTGAGCATGTCCGACCTATCGACTTGAAACTTGGCACAAGTAGTTGTTATTGATGTAGGTCGGATGGTATTGTAAATGAGCCATATCGGTCCACTTTTACGTATAGCTCCCATATAAACGGACCCCCAAATTTGGCTTGCGAGGCCTCTGAGAGAAGCAAATTTCATCCGATCCGGCTGAAATTTGGTACATGGTGTAAGTATATGGTCTCTAACAACCATGCAAAATTTGGTCCATATTGGTCCATAATTATATATAGCCCCCATATAAACTGATCCCCCGATTTGGCTTGCGAGGCCCCTAAGAGAAGCAAGTTTCATCCAATCCGGCTGAAATTTGGTAAATGGTGTTAGTATATGGTCTCTAACAACCATGCAAAAATTGGTCCACTTCCGTCCATAACTATATACAGCCCCCATATAAACCGATCCCCCGATTTGGCTTGCGGAGCCTCTAAGAGAAGCAAATTTCATCCGATCCGGCTGAAATTTGGTACATGGTGTTAGTATATGGTCTCTAACAAGCATGCAAAAATTGGTCCATATGGGTCCATAATTATATATAGCCCCCATATAAACCGATCCCCCGATTTGGCGTGCGAGGCCTCTAGGAGAAGCAAATTTCATCCGATCCGGCTGAAATTTGGTACATGGTGTTAGTATATGGTCTCTAACAACCATGCAAAAATTGGTCCACATCGGTCCATACTTATATATAGTCCCCATATAAACCGATCACCAGATTTGACCACCGGAGCCTCTTGGAAGACCAAAATTCATCTGATTCAGTTGAAATTTGGTACGTGGTGTTAATATATGGCCTCAAACTTCCATATAAACCATATAAACCCAGATTTGACCTCCGGAGCCCCTTGGAAGAGCAAAATTCATCCGATTCGGTTGAAATTTTGTACGTGATGTTAGTATATGGTATCCAACAACCATGTAGGAATTGGTTCATATCAGTCCATAATTATATATAGCACCCATATAAACGGATCCCCAGATTTGACTTCCGGTGCCTCTTGGAGAATCAAAATTCATCCGATCTGGTTGAAATTTTGTACGAGGTGGTAGTATATGATATTTAACAACCATGACAAAAGTGGTCCATATCATTCCATAATCATATATAGCCCCATATAAACCGATCCCGAGATTTGGTTTTGGAGCCTCTTGGAGGAGCAAATTTTATCCGAGTCAGTTGAAATTTGGTACATTGTGCTAGTATATGGCCGTTAACAACCATGCCCAACTAGGTCCATATCGGTCTATAGTTATATATAGCCCTCAGATAAATCGATCCCCAATCACACAAAAATTGGTCCATATCAATAATTGTATATAGCCCCCATATAAACGACCCCCATATTTAAATTCTGGCTCCCTACGTACCGTGCAAAAGTCCATATCGATTCGTAATTATTTGTAGACGTACACGCAAAGAAAAATAATGTTTGGAAAACGTGTACCGAAAACGTGTTTCTTTTGTTAGAGTTTTTTGAATTGCTTCGAAAATTTTAAACTGTTATTGCCAATAAAATTCGTTTGTCACAAAATTTATATGTTTTCAATAACAAAAGTTTTTTTGAAACAACAACACAGTCCATTTCGTTTATATCAAACACTGTTCTTTTCTGACTTTAGGTCTTTAATAAGACACAGTTTACAGTTCAAAATTTAATATACTACAATGTAATGTTGAACATTTTTTCGGAATCTTCCGAACATATCTGGAATATATGTTAAAGAAAAAAACTTTGGTCGAAGCAGGGATCGAACCCACGATGCCAAACTAAATGTTTTTTTCCGTTAAATAAACTTTGTTTATTCGGTTCGTGGGCGCCACAAGCTATGCTATACAAATATAACTTATATGGATATTTATCTATTGATGACCATAACAGGTACATAGCTCAGTGGTTAGTGTGTTGGCTTACAAAGTGCATGGTCCGCGGTTTGATTCTCCGTCCAGGTGAAAGGTAAAAAATTTAAACATTTATAAAATCGTATAATTTCTTCTACATTGTTTGTATTGCAGAAAAAGGACTTATAAGAAAAAATTATATATTTGAATTTCATTTGTGTTTTTGATTTTGTTTTATATTTGTTGGAATCTTTCAATTCCAAAAATAAAATTTTGATAATTTCAAAAACAGTAACGTAATTTTTGCAAAAGTTTGTAAAACAGGTGAAAATTTAATTTTTTCCCCTTTTTGTTCATCTTGATGGTATTTTGACGACTTTCTCTTTTTGATTTTGGTTTATATTTGTTGTTATATTTCCATTCCAAAACTAAAATTTTGCTCATTTTGAAAAAGTAACATTATTTTTCAGAAGTTTGTAAAACATCAAATTTGAAAATATTTCCCTTTTTGACAAAAATCCCTTGGTGACAAAATTAGCAAACTTTTATTTTCGAATTGAATACTAACAACAAATAGACACCAAAATCAAAAAACAAACAAATGAAATTTAGACTTATAATATTTTCCACCAAGATCGACAAAAAGGAAACAAAAATTGAAATTTTCACCAGTTTTACAAACGTTTGAAAAAATACCGTTATTTTCTTTTTTAATTAGGGAAATTATATTTTTTGAATGGAAAACTAACAAAAATTAAAAAAACAAAATCAAAACCAGAAATGAAATTCAGAGATATAATTTTTTATTACAAGTCCTCAAAGTGCCACTAAGACACAACGTACCAAATTTCAGCCGAATCTGATGAAATTTGCGCTTCCAAAAAATGTGCACCCGAGGTCAAATTAGGGGATCGTTCATACATGGGCTAGGGAGCCACAGTGGTGCAATGGTTAGCATGCCCGCCTTGCATACACAAGGTCGTGGGTTCGATTCCTGCTTCGACCGAACACCACAAAGTTTTTCAGCGGTGGATTATCCCACCTCAGTAATGCTGGTGACATTTCTGAGGGTTTCAAAGCTTCTCTAAGTGGTTTCAATGCAATGTGGAACGCCGTTCGGACTCGGCTATAAAAAGGAGGTCCCTTGTCATTGAGCTTAACATGGCATCGGCCAGCACTCAGTGATAAGAGAGAAGTTTACCAATGTGGTATCACAATGGACTGAATAGCCTAAGTGAGCCTGATACATCGGGCTGCCACCTAACCTAACCTAACCTTCTATATGGGCTATGTATAATTATGGGCCGATATGGACCAATCTTTGTATAGTTGTTAGAGACCATATAATAACACCACGTACCAAATTTCAAACGGATCGGATGACATTTGCTCCTCCAAGAGGCTCCGGAGTTCAAATCTGGTATCGGCTTATATGAGGGCTATATATGATTATGGACTGATATGGACCAATTTTGGCATGGCTGTTAAATATCATATACTACCATCACGTACCAAATTTCAACCATATCGGATGACTTTTGCTCCTCCAAGAGGCTCCGGAGTTCAAATCTGGGATCGGCTTATATGGGGGCTACATATAATTATGGACCGATATGGATAAATTTTTGCATGTTTGTTAGAGACCATATAATAATATAACCTATAAAATTTTAACCGAATCGGACAAAATATAATATTTCGATGTGTTACAAAAGGGATGACAAAGTCCTATGGTGGAGGGTATAAACAATTGAACAAATAAGGCTAATGTACAAAGATTACAGAATTTTATTTTTGTGGATGATACTTATTACCAAACATAAACTAAAATCGAAAACTCAAACCTCATAAAATTAACATAAAACGTAACAAAAACTCGTCCATCCAAATACCTTCCCCATTTATAACAACAAATGAGAGATTTTTACCAAAAATATCCTCCAAAAGTGAAAGCATTTTAAATTTTATTTTTTGATTCAATAATACACTCTATCGGTTCAGATTGAGATATAGCTCCCATATATATGTATAGCCCGATTTTCCCAAATGTGGCCATAGAACCCTTATGTATTATCCGGTCTTAAGTTACTCAAAGTTGGCTAGATCCAGTCCTCTACAGTACTAACGGTATGTGCAAAATTTCATCGAAATCAGTTCAGATGTAGATATAGCTCCCATATATGTATCGCCCGATTTTGAAAAATTTGCCCCTAATAACCTTGTGTTTGACCATAGAGGCCTCATTTCTTAACTGATCTTACTCATATTTTGCACATGGTAACCTTTTGTGGTATTAATCAAACCCGAAAAATATTATGCAAATTGGGTCAGATTTACATATAGCTTCCATATATATACATCGCTCGATTTTCCCAAATTTGGCCATAATACTCTTATACTCTTAATACCAATGTTACTCAAATTTTGATATACTAGCCGATCGTATTTATACGTACTTGTAGCTCTTACATACGAATATTGCTCGATTATTTTGGATTTAATACCCACACTAATTGAGCGATTTTCTCTTTTTATACCCTCCATCATAGGATGGGGGTATATTAACTTTGTCATTCCGTTTGTAACACATCGAAATATTGCTCTAAGACCCCATAAAGTATATATATTCTGGGTCGTGGTGAAATTCTGAGTCGATCTAAGCATGTCCGTCCGTCCGTCCGTCTGTTGAAATCACGCTAACTTCCGAACGAAACAAGCTATCGACTTGAAACTTGGCACAAGTAGTTGTTATCGATGTAGGTCGGATGGTATTGAAAATGGGCCATATCGGTCCACTTTTACGTATAGCCCCCTTATTTGGCTTGTGGAGCCTCTAACAGAAGCATATTTCATTCGATCCGGCTGAAATTTGGTATATGGTGTTGGTATATGGTCTTTAACAACCATGCAAAAATTGGTCCACATCGGTTCATAATTATATATAGCCCCCATATAAACCGATCCCCAGATTTGGCTTGTGGAGCCTAAAAGAGAAGCAAATTTCATCCGATCCGGCTGAAATTTGGTACATGGTGTTGGTAGATGGTCTCTAACAATCATGCAAAAATTGGTCCACATCGGTCCATAATTATATATAGCCCCCATATAAACCGATCCCCAGATTTGGCTTGTGGAGCCTCTAAGAGAAG
This sequence comes from Haematobia irritans, assembly GCF_050003625.1. Taxonomy (NCBI): domain Eukaryota; kingdom Metazoa; phylum Arthropoda; class Insecta; order Diptera; family Muscidae; genus Haematobia; species Haematobia irritans. The sequence goes on along the minus strand of NC_134397.1, from coordinate 144,353,876 downwards.
CATATTTCATCCGATCCGCCTGAAATTTGGAACATGGTGTTGGTAGATGGTCTCCAACAATCATGCAAAAATTGGTCCATATCGGTCCATAATTATATATAGCCCCCATATAAACCGATCCCCAGATTTGGCTTGTGGAGCCTCTAAGAGAAGCATATTTCATCCGATCCGGCTGAAATTTGGTACATGGTGTTGGTAGATGGTCTCTAACAATCACGCAAAAATTGGTCAACATCGGTCCATTATTATATATAGCCCCCATATAAACCGATCCCCAGATTTGGGTTGCGGAGCCTCAAAGAGAAGCAAATTTCATCCGATCCGCCTGAAATTAGGTACATGATATTGTTATATGGTCTCTAATAACCATGCAAAAATTGGTCCACATCGGTTCATAATTATATATAGCCCCCATATAAGCCGATCCCCAGATTTGGCTTGCGAAGTCTCCAAGAGAAGCAAATTTCATCCAATCCGGTTGTAATTTTGAACATGGTGTTAGTATATGATCTTTAACAATCGTGCCAGAATTGGTCCATATCGGTCCATAATTATATATAGCCCCCATATAAAACGTTCTCCCGAATTGACCTCCGGAGCCTCTTGGAGGAGCAAAATTCATCCGATCCGGTTCAAATTAGGAACGTGGTGTTAGTATATGGTCGCTAACAACCATACAACAATTCGTCCAATCACACAAAAATTGGTCCATATCGGTTCATAATCATGGTTGCCACTAGAGCCAAAAATAATCTACCAAAATTTTATTTATATAGAAAATTTTGTCAAAATATTATTTCTATAGAAAATTTTGTCAAAATTTTATTTCTATAGAAAATTTTGTCAAAATTTTATTTCTAGAGAAAATTTTGTTAAAATTTTATGCGGTTCATAATAGAATTTTCATCATTGTCCAAATTTTAGTTCTATAGAAAATTTTGTTCAAATTTTATTCGGTTCATAATCATGGTTGCCACTCGAGCCAAAAACAATCTACCAAGATTTTATTTCTATAGAATATTTTGTCAATAGTCTATTTCTATAGAAAATTTTGTTAAAATTTTATTTCTGTAGAAATTTTTGTCAAATTTTTTTTCTATAGAAAATTTTGTCAAAATTTTTATTTCTATAGAAAATTTTATTTCTATAGAAAATTTTGTTAAAATTTTATTTCTGTAGAAAATTTTGTCAAAATTTTATGTCTACCCAGCAAAAACTCTCATTACCCGGTAATCTTGTAGGTAAGCCTAATAAAAAAGAAATAACCACTTATAAATTGGCATCGCTCCGGATTACATTTACATACGCATGTCCTAGGAGGAAAGTACTTCACCCCAGGCATACCTTCGGCCATAAAATAAGTAGTGAATTTAAAACATATAATCACCTAATATGTAACCACTTATTCATAGATATACCAAAGTTTGAAAAATAACCACTTATTATCTCAGGTATCCAATCCTTGAAAATAATTACTTCTCCCACTGGTTCTAATGGACCAAAAAAACGACGTTTAAATACTGCATTGCGATGCTACGCTACATGAATAGGAAAGAATATTGTACAAATAAAATACCAACGATGTTTTGGTACTAATTCATTAAACGTTCAGTCATTTTTATTAAGAATTATTTAACGTGAACTTATATGTTAATATTTTTGGAATGAAAATTATGTAATTGCATACATGGATGGTTTTTTATCGAATAGTTTTTGAAACAAAACATATTTTTCTACAGTAAAATATAAACTAATATATAAAGGTTGTGTATAGTGGTTAAATTTTAAGAAATTTAACAAAAGAAAATATAAAAGGCTTAATCAAGAGATATCTTAAAAACAAAAGGAACATTGGTTACGCAATCATGCGATATAATTCTGTGGTTTTCACATTAGATCAATTACACTATATCTATAAATTCAAAACAATTATTAGACTATAGGATCTTCATTGGATGATGACTTAGATTTTTCACTTATGCACTTATTTTTGAAATGACGATTTTTCGCATTTTTTATGGCCTTTCTTATGCTGTCTTCGAATGTGTCTTTGTTATCTTGTACAGTATTGAATGATGCCACTATTAAAAGGAAAAATATTAATGAAGAAGAAATTCGAGTTTTATTTTCTAACATGTTCACTTACTTTCAAGAACTTTCATAAGATTTTTGAAATTTCGTAAAGGCTTTTTGTTATGTATACCTTGAAAATTGTACTCAAGTAGTAAGTTTTGCTTTATTATCGATGTAAGTCCTTTTACAATTCCTTTTCCAATTAGGAGTGATCGAATTGATGTTACCTTGAAAAGAAAAACAAATAATTAAGTATTGGAGGGGACCATGTTCATGTAAAAAAAAAATAGTGGTATCCGCATCTAATAGTATGTATCATTATAGCACAATGACAAAAAATGCATTCAACATTATTTATGACGATTAATCACAACGCTTGCTGATGAGCCATTTACATTTGACATTAAAACTTTCTTTTCAGATGCGGACAATGAATATAGCGCTTCATCCAAACCATAAGAATTTTACATATAAATTGACTAGATTACATCCGTTCAATTTATATTCACTAGTAGTTGAGGTATCGGTTAATGGATATACCATAAGTGCAATAGTTTTAGTAGTTTCAATACATACGATATGATCTCTGTTGTCTTCATTGATTGTGCGTTCAAACTTATTAAGTTCTGCCTCCGTCTCGATTGGAAACATGGATAAAAATTGTAGTGATACTCCATTTACACTTTTGGAAAGGGACTGTAATGCAACTTTTTGTTCGGCCAATAAATTGCTAATCGTTAAATTTTGATTCGCTAGAGTCTCTACGAAAAATGAATTCCTGGTTTACTGAACGACCCGTATAGTACTACGAAGTAGAAGAGACTTACGTAAAACCATGTTGTATCTTGTTTCGTCAATCTGTTCCTTTTGTTTGATTAAATCTGAAATGAATAACAATTACAATTTGCATGCCGATCCTTGCTATTCATTTTACCTTTAATATGGTTAATTTCTGCACGTATTGCCAAAAAAAGTTCATCATTGGTATTATTGCAAGCCGAACTTTTACTTTTTGAAAGTTTTTGCCTCTTTGCGTTGTCCATTTCAAATGAGAATTCTAACAAAAAGAGTGTATTTGGGGAATAAGAACGAAACCACTCTTGTATGGAATTTTTACAACTTTGGCCAATATGTCTGTAAACGAGTACTGTTGCTTCTCCTCGTAGTCAGTTTCAGCGAAGACAATGTCCAATTCTTCAGAATTTATTGGATTGGTATAAAAGCTTTCTGAAGTTTTGAATGTATTTGCTTGAAATGTTGATTCGTCTATAATTTTCGAAATATTTAAAAAAGTTTTATTATTCATTAGACATACGTTATCAGGTGATTTGCAACTAAAATATCCTTTAGTGGTCAGTATTGATTGTATAATTTTTCTATGAAATCTTGGACCCAAAGACGGTCTTTCGGGTACGATATATGTATTAGCGAATGAGTTGTAAATTTGCTGTATTACGTGTCTCGACATTCTTACAGATCTTTTTATAATTTGCATAAAGTTTTCGAAACAATATGCTGAGAAATCATTTAGGTTTCCAAATTGCTTCACACATTCTGGTAAATGCAAAAGAGAGTGTACATTGTATGACACACTGGATCGTCCATAAACCACTGGAAATATTTCTACAAAATTATTCAATATTTGTTGTGCTTGTTCGATTTTCGCATTGCACGGTGAAAGGAGTAAAATTCTGTATGCTACGTGAAGTAAAAGGAAATGTTCATACAGCTCATCGGGTAAATTGTCTTTCAAAACTACTATTCCTGTATACAAAACAAATTGTCGGAACTCGGTAGCCTTCCATCTTGAAATTTCCACAAGAGTTCTCGGCTTACGAGCAAATTCTCGTGGGATATATGGCTTTAGAGCTAGTAAACTATCTGAAATAGATAGTATAGCTTTTGAGGAAACTGGTAAAATTGCAGTTTTGTTTGTAATACGAGCAAGAATTTTTTTTATAACGCCTAGATCTATTGCGTGCATGCAGTCAATAGGAAACTGCGATATCATTCCAATTCCGATCTTTTCTAAGCTCAGTTCCATATTTTGGTGCATCTTGGTATGGAAGTTATTATACTTTCTTAAACGAAAGTCGTCGTCATTTCGGCTTAAACCAGGTAAAACAGAGTAAGTGTTTACATTATCGATTCTTTGACCGCATTGTTGGCATTTGGCGCATCCATTAAATGAGACGTGTCCTTTTATACCGCAAACAAATGATTTCGCTGGAGCATCGCATACAAAAGCTCGTATACTTAATTTTAACCGCCTTTCATTGACCAGCAACCCACTTGTTTGAAAACTGGAGTATTCATTTACAAAGTCATGTAGAAAACTGTTTATGTCATGTGGTTTTTTTTTTCCAACATAATATCCAATCATGAATACATGGGAATCTTTAATATTTTTTACGTGACCAAGAATTGGCCACACTTCGAGTGGACAACTTTTAAAAAGGGATAAACCATCAATTCCGATGTCCAACACAAGTTCACAAATGCTAGAAGGAATGCTGTGTGCAAATTTTATTATCTGCCTTTTAAGTCCAATATGCACATATTTTCCCGGAGAAACGGTGCGGTCATTGCATTTTTCCTTTTGGCCCAGTAAACCTTTTACTGATACTGGAACGTCCAAATTTTCTGTTTTCAGAATCTTCAAAATACTACGAGTACACTGCACAGTAGGTTTGTGCTTCAGAAACCAAAATTTCAATTTTTCAGATAGAGACAATTCATCACTTTCTTGTGGATTGTTATTCTCGGACAGGGAAATATCGTCAACGGAGTTGTCGCTTGTCACAGATGAAGCCGCAAGGGAAACTTCTGTACACCTGTCTGGCAAATTCGTTGGCTGCTCCTTTCTAACATTGAAATCACTATTATCAACAAAAGCTTGAGATCCATCCATTAATTTCAAAAATTTTTCCCTCTCCGATTTTACCAGTCTCCTGTGATGCCGCTTGGTAATCATTTGTAGTTTTTGAATAATTGACTGACCTGCTGTATTTAATGAAGTTTTTTTTTTTCAACGAAATGCACAATCACAAACTTTTAATTTCTGTATTTTCTTTTACAAACTCACATACACTTATCGAGAAAAAGCGCGCTGTTTTTTTATTTGTAATCGATTAAACACACGTATGTAATTTCGCCGGCGATGCATACAATTGTGGCAGCTACGACATTTCAAAACACAATTAAATACGCTAGCGATAACGAGCGTTACTTTGATGTCACTTAACTTTAAAAGCTTTCACTACTTTGATACAGGGAATATAACGTTGTACAAAACATGTAACATCAATCACAAAACTATATAAAGCAGATAAAATTAATTTCATGACTAATACAGAAACATTTTTGAATTGTTTCAGGGAGTTAAATTCTAAAACTACATTATAATATACCTAATACAGCATTTATTCAATATTTGTGTGATAAGATTACACATATAAAACACCATTATTATGAAGAATGTTTCTAAACGGAAAATCTCAAGAATTACTCTTACATATTATATTATTTTTGACTCATTTAAACATAAAGCACAATTATGTTAATATTTATGCTAAATTATGTCATTATTTATTCTATTTTATTATGAAATTATCGGTCAACTGCATTACATTTTGAGAATAATCATCACAAATTACCGATAACTACTTATTATTGTCATTACAAGAAAGTCATTATAACTCACCGCAATGTAATGCAAAGTGTAATGACAGTTTGACTACTGGTAATGCAAAATGTAATGAGTTGTGGTTACCTAGTTTTTGCTGGGTACTTTGTCAAACTGAATTATATACGTATTGGATTGATCTTTTTTGATTTAATATATACCACGTATGGACTTACATACAATGTAGAAGATGGTGTTAGGAGGTTTTAAGATACCTTGCCAGTGTTGCAGTGTTTAGAAGAAGTTTCTACGCAATCCATGATGGAGGGTACATAAGCTTCGGCCTGGCCGAACTTACGGCCGTATATACTTGTTTAATAATGGGCTCAATATTAGTGGCATACTAACTCTGTAGGTGCAATATCAACTACAGCCAGTGTTGCTAGAAGTAGGAGAAATTCTCTATATTTAGGTTTTTTCTAATATTTAGCACTCAACATAATTTGTAATAATTTTTATATTTTGGAGGAAATTAGAAGGCGACAAATCTTGATCTTTAACAATGTGTGGTAACAACAGTTACCACTCGTGCCAAAAAAATCTAACAAAATTTGAAGATTACCAAAAATTTACCAATCAAATATTTCTATAGAAATTTTTGTCAAAACTTTATTCCTGTAGAAAATTTTGTCAACATTTTTTTTCTATACAAAATTTTGTCAAAATTGTATTTCTATAGACTTTTTTTTCAAAATATTATTTGTATAAAACATTTTGTCAAAATTTTATTTCTATGTAATCTTTTCTCAAAATTTTATTTCTATAGAATTTATTATCAAAATTTTATTTCTATAGAAAAATTTCTCAAAAAAATTTGTTTATAGAAACTTTTTCCAATATTTTATTTTTATAGAGATTTAAAAAAAAAATACTATTTTTGGTAGAATTCTACCAACTGTGGCAACCGTGGTGGTAATGCAAATTAATTATATACGTTGCATTTTCATGTTTTAAGATAATAAAGTACTTAGAACCAGTTTTATTTTGAAAATTTAAACAAATTTTACAAAACAAAAATTGTTCTAAGATTAACGAAAAATATTGTAGGGAAAATTGTTTGGGAATGTATGGAAACGCAGGGAACTTTTTTTGTCCTTGTAGGGTAAACCAAACATTTTCCCTGGCAATGCTTAAGATTACTAATTCAGTAAGGGTGGTTTAGGGTATGATATAGTCGTCCCCGCCCGACTTTCTACTTTACTTACTTGTTTTTAGTTTTGGTTTTTGTTCAAAAACCATTAATTATTTCAAATACCTACACTAAATATTTAGCTTGGTTAAAATCGGTGCATTCGTTCTTTTACACCATCCAAGTAATTTAACCCGATTTTCGACCAACATATTATTAATAACAAGTAACGAAAGTCCAAAGTCGGGCGAGGACGACTATATTATACCCTGCACCCTTTTGCAGATCCACATTTTCTTTAGCATATCAAATATAGGGTGATACGGTCAAAATTTGGTCAAGGGAAAACGCGTGTAAATCGGTGAAATTTTTGTACAGCCACCTTGTCCACTGCTCGTCCTTAGCAGTTTTTTGGTCTTCTTTAGGTTCCGCTTGACAATAGCCCAGTATTTCTCAATTGGGCGGAGCTCTGGCGTGTTGGGAGGGTTCTTGTCCTTGGGAACCACCTGCACGTTGTTGGCGGCGTACCACTCCATGGCCTTTTTACCGTAATGGCAAGATGTCAAATCCGGCCAAAACAGTACGGAACAACCGTGTTTCTTCAGGAAAGACAGCAGACGTTTATTCAAACACTCTTTCACGTAAATTTCTTGGTTGACAGTCCCGGAAGCTATGAAAATACTGCTTTTCAAGCCACAGGTACAGATGGCTTGCCAAACCAGATATTTCTTTGCGAACTTTGACAGTTTTATGTGCTTGAAAATATCTGCTACCTTTCCCCTTCCTTTTGCCGTATGAAACTTCTGTCCCGGAAGCTGCTTGTAGTCGGCTTTGACGTAGGTTTCGTCGTCCATTACCACGCAGTCAAACTTCGTCAGCATCGTCGTGTACAGCCTCCGGGATCGCGCTTTGGCCGTCGTATTTTGTTTATCATCGCGGCTCGTCCGGCTCGTTTTTTGGCTCGATGCACGGTTGTAGACGATACACCCAGCTTATTTGCGGCATCTCGGAGAGAGAGGTTGGGGTTTCGCTTGAAACTACCGGCAACTCTCTTTGTCGTCTCAGCGGCATCCGGTTTTCGATTTCTCCCCGATCCAGACTTCCTGGCTGTCGATAAACGTTCCCCAAACACTTTAATTACATTTGTAACGGTTGATTTGGCAACTTTTAGCGATTTTGCCAGCTTTGCGTGCGAGTAGCTCGGATTTTCGCGATGCGCGAGCAAAATTTTGATACGCTGCTCTTCTTGCTTCGACGGCATTTTGACAACTGAAGAGTGAATTTCAAAATCAAAATAGGAGCAACATTCTACACACACACACCTTCAAAATGAGGGGTGTTCAGGTTTTTTAAATGCAAAATTGAAAGAAATACGTCAAGTTTATATTGACCAAATTTTGACCGTATCACCCTTTACTTCCAATGTGTTGGGTGCTATATGTAAAGGTTTATATTCCCTTATACATATATTTAAATCTGACCCGATCTGGACAAAATTTTTTAGACTTCTAAAAAAACTGTAGACTTTAAATTTAATTCGATTAATCCACTGGGGTGGAACACAATGTTCGTTAAAAATATGGGAAACATTTAAATCTGAAGCAATTTTTAGGCATCTTCGCAAAAGTGTATCAGTCTACCGACTGATAAATCATAAAGTATAGGAAAATTGCAGTCATTTTGACAAATTTTCGATTTAGCAGTGATGATTTTATGAGGAAAATGTGGACATTTTGGTCATTTTTGTCCAAATCTGGAAAACATATATATGGAAGCTGTATCACAATCTGAAACGATTTCAACCAAATTTGACATGCATAGTTACTCTGTTAATTCTACTCTCTGTGCAAAATTTCACGTAAATCAGACTACAATCTTGTCCTCTGTAGTCATATGACGGATAATCGGGCGAAAGATATATATGGGAGCTATATCTAAATCTGAACCGATTTCAACCACCAGGAACTTAATTCTACTCCCTGTGCAAAGTTTCAAGTAAATCTGGGTAAAACTTTGGTCTCTGTGGTTATATGAGTCAAAATCGGGCGAAAGATATATGGGAGCTATATCTAAATATGAACCGATTTGACCCAATCATAGTTATAATTTTAATTCCACTCCCTGTGCCAAATTTCACGTAAATCAGAGTACAACTTTGGCCTCTGTGGTCATATTTTCAATAAAATTGAGCACACTTGACGACACTACTAATTGTACTCCTAGTGAAAAATTTCAACCAAATTGGGGTAAAACTCTGGCTTCTCGGACCATATAAGTTCATATCGGGCAAAATATATATATGGGAGATATATGTAAATCTGAACCGATCTTAATCAAATTTGGCACACTTGACTATAATACTCATTGTTTTCCTTGTGCAAAATTTCAAGCACATTAGGGTAACACTTTGGTTTCCGAGGTCATATAAGTCTATATCGGGCGAAAGATATATATGGGAGCTATATCTAAATCTGAACCGATTTCTTCCAAAATCAATGGGGTTCTATTCTGACTCAAAACACATACTTGTGCCAAATTTGAAGTCGATTGGGCTAAAACTGCGACCTAGACTTTGATCACATGAATGTGTTCACAGACAGACGAACATGGCTAGATCGACTTAGGCACCCACTCTAAGCGTTATTGCCAAAGACACCATAAGTCTATCTCGTCTCCTTTTGGGTGTTGCAAACAGATGCACCACAATGCGGCGCAGGATATAAAATTCGGAGCACATAATTGTGTGGCGCTTTTGAAGGACTGTGCGTCGCCCCATATTTGTGGCTCCATTTCATATGGGTTTTAAGTTTGATTTTCCTGGGGTCCATTTTTATAGCGTCATTTGCGTATGTTGTATATATATTTGTTCGTTGTCCAATTGAAGAATTCAAATATTTGTTTTAGTTAAAAATATTTAGTGTCTTCCAAGTTTTAATTAGGTTGGAGTCGAAATCGAGGAAAGTGTTTACATATCCGACTTCCACATAATCACCAGATTCTGCTTCCCTCCGACCCTGACTACACAGTCCAAGTCGAAAGTCACATGTATGCCATCAATCAAGCCGACTAGTTTATTCAATTCGGCCTCAGAAAACCTGCTCTATAAAACACTCTTACGTATAGTGCATATGTTTCGAAAATGCAATAAATTGCTATTCGACATCTCCTATTAAAGTCTGTCATAGAGCGAAAAATATTTTTTGCCATTTACATAGTCAATCACCGCATATGTTTATATTGTAAACAAATCTGGCAACTCTTACTTCCGTGTTTGTTTAAGTAATGTTTAAACCAATAAGGCCAACACCACTGCCCGACACCAGAACAGCAGAAACAATAACAAATTTGTTCAACACTTGACGAGTCGTTTTCGCTAAAAGTGAAGGACAAGGATAAACCAGGTATGGGTGAGAGAACATAAGAAAAACCCTGATTGTAGCATCAAAAAGAACAACTAAACCTGAGTCAATGAATGCTGCAGAGCAAGCAAATGAATGGTTAACATAAGAGAAGCGACATCAACTCATTCCCAAGGGTAACAAGAAATCCACCGACAAAAAACAACAAACTTCACCAGTCATTGCACTTGGCGTTTTTTTTTTGCTTGCACCAATCTGCATTTTTGCTTTCCTTGACTTTCGCCGTTGTGTCGTTGACGTTTAATGCTAAGGCGCTGGTTCTCTAAGTAAAACTTATAAAGGATAATGAATTGCATAAAATGTTCGCACTTAAAGAATGAAGAAATTGAATTTATTTGAAATTTCATTTTATGCCATCTTAAAGCCAAATTGGATTTATAATGTGCTGGGTAATATTATTATTATTATCGTATGTTTAAATAATAAATTAATGGCCTTATTTGGGAGTTAATAGTAGGAATCCTTCACCCTTGGGTGTAGCAATAGTTGAACCCTTCATATACACTATAAGAGGTTTGATTTTAAACCTTTCAAATCTGTACTGCAATCAACTTCAAGATGTTATAAAACCACTACCTGCAAGAGCTCACTAATGGAAAAATTTTAGCAAACAAAACTACAAAACTAAAAATCTTAGTTTGCAAACTTTAAGTTTTGTCAAAATTTTATTTCTATAGAAAATCTTGTTAAAATTTTATTTCTATAGAAAATTTTTTCAAATTTTTTTCTTAGCCATTTTGGTCAAAATTTTATTTCTATAGAAAATTTTGGCAAAATTTTATTTCTAAAGAAAATTTTGTCAACATTTTATTTCTATAGAAAATTTTGTCAAAATTTTATTTCTAATGAAAATTTTGTCAAAATTATATTTCTATAGAAAATGTTGTCAAAATTTTCTTTCTATAGAAAACTTTGTCAAAATTTTATTTCTATACAAAATTTGGTAAAAATTTTATTTCTATAGAAGCCACCATGGTGCAATGGTTAGCATGCCCGCCTTGCATACACAAGGTCGTGGGTTCGAATCCTTCTACGACCGAACACCAAAAAGTATTTCAGCGGTGCATTATCCCACCTCAGAAATACTGGTGACATTTCTAAGGGTTTCAAAACTTCTCTAAGTGGTTTCACTGCAATGTGGAACGCCGTTCGGACTCGGCTATAAAAAGGAGGTCCCTTGTCATTGAGCTTAACATGGAATCGGGCAGCACTCAGTGATAAGAGAGAAGTTCACCAATGTGGTATCACAATGGACTGAATAGTCTAAGTGAGCCTGATACATAGGGCTGCCACCTAACCTAACCTAATCTTTTATTTCTATAGAAAATTTTGTCAAAATCTTATTTCTAAAGAAAGTTTTGTCAAAATTTTATTTCTTAAGAAAATTTTGTCAAAATTTTATTTTTATAAAAAAATTTGTCAAAAATTTTTTTTATATATAGAAAATTTTGTCAATTTTGCCAAAAAAAGTTTTGTCAAAATCTTATTTCTAAAGAAAATTTTGTCAAAATTTTATTTTTATAGAAAATTTTGTCAAAATTTTATTTATAAAGATAGTTTTATCAAAATTTTCAATTTTGGTTTTTTGTGAATTGCCCGAATTTATTCTGATAATTGGTTGATAGTTTTGCTGCAAGTAGAGGATGCTGATAGGAATGTGGTAATTCCGAAACGTACGTCCATCCAACCATCTTGCTGTCTATAGGGCTTTGCTCAAATAATTTGACAAACATTCTATTCCTCTGTTGGTTAAGCTACACTTGTAGTTTAGTCAGTGCATGGTTTTAAGCTGAAATCAAAAACAACAATAATGATTGAAGAATGAACCAACAATAACAAAAAAATTAATTTTATTTCTATAAAATTTTGTCTAAATTTTGTTTCTATAAAATTTTGTCTAAATTTTATTTGTATAAAATGTTCTATAGAATTTCTATAGAAAAATCTATAGAAAATTCTATAATAAAATTCTATAGAAAATTTTGTCAAAATTTTATTTCTTTAGAAAATTTTGTCAAAATCTTATTGCTATAGAAAATGTTGTCAAATTTTGTTTTTTATAAGAAAATTTTGTCAACATTTTATTTCTATAAAAATTTTTGTCAAAATTTTATTTTTATAAGAAATGTTGACAAATTTTTATTTCTAAAGAAAACTTTGTCAAAATTTTATTTCTATAGAAAAATTTTTAAAAATTTTATTTTTTATTTATTTTTATTTATTTTATTTCTATAAAAAAAAACTTTGTCAAAGGTTTCTTTCTATAAGAAAATTTTGTCAAAATTTTATTTCTATAGAAAATGTTGTCAAAATTTTATTTCTATAGAAAATTTTGTCAAAATTTTATTTCTGTAAAAATTTTTGTCAAAATGTTATTTCTATAGAAAATTTTGTCAACATTTTATTTCTATAGAAAATTTTGTCAAATTTTATTTCTATAGAAAAATTTTTCAAAATTTTATTTTTATAAGAAATGTCAAAATTTTATTTCTATAGAAAAATGTTTCAAAATTTTATTTCTGTAAAAATTTTTGTCAAGATTTTATTTCTTTAACAAATTTTGTCAAAATTTTATTTCTATAGAAAAAATATTCAAAATTTTATTTCTATAGAAATTTTTGTCAAGATTTTATTTCTGTAACAAATTTTGTCAAAATTTTATTTCTGTGGACAATTTTGTCAAAATTATATTTCTATATAAACTTTTGTCAAGATTTTATTTCTGTAACAAATTTTGTCAATATTTTATTTCTGTGGTCAATTTCGTCAAAATTTTATTTTTGTATAAAATTTTGTCAATTTATGGACCGATATCACGGACCAAATTCCACCGCCACAGTGGTGCAATGGTTTGCATGCCCGCCTTGCATACACAGGGTCGCAATGTGGGACGCCGTTTGGACACGGCTATAAAAAGGATGTCCCTTGTCATTGAGCTAAATATAGAATCGGGCAGCACTCAGTGATAAGAGAGGAGTTCACCACTGTGGTATCACAATGGACTAAATAGTCTAAGTGAGCCTGAAACATCGGGCTGCCACTATATCTAACCTACCTATATTTCTATAGAAAATGTCAACATTTTCTATAAAAATAAAATTAAAATTGCCCTACAGACTGCATGACGGTGGGTGGACACCTGTTTCGGAATTACCACATTCCCAATCAGCTTCCTCTACTTCTAAAGCACTCGTAGAATATCACAATTTTTTTTAAATTCACATTCAAAACACTGAATTCGGATCACACACAAAGAAACGATGCAAATTCAGTGCAACGGCTTTTGAAATGGAGAACATCGGTCCTATGATAAATTCATCGCTTCTACGCCAATTTTGCACCACTTCCGGATCCAAAAAGACATATTCACTACAAATTTTTGGCGACGATTTTTTTGCTGGGAAGTGGATTATATGATAATGAATCTGATGTGATTACTTTCATTCGTCTCTCTACAAAACACTTAGTATTACCAAAGACAGGCGCACAGCTAAACCGAGTCAATTAGTCTGAGGGGTCAAGATAATTTAACTCAAAACCTCCACCATGTTTCTGAAGTATTCAATTGAAATAATATTGAAATGATACCAAAAGAGTCGCTAGGGCGTCAGAGTATTTTTTTACTCAAAAAATGCTACACAAAAGTTTCAACTTCATCAACCACCATTATGCTATGGTCTGGATACCCGCCTTGGATGCAAAGGGCCGTAGGTTCGAACCCAGTTTCGACCAAACTCCAAAACATATCACAGCTGTGGATAATCCTCCCTCAGTAATGCTGCTGGCATTTCTGGGTGTTTCAATGCTACGCTAAGCGTTTTCAACGCAATGTAGAATATCGTTCGGACTCGACCTATAAGAAGGAGATCCCTTGTAATTGAACTAAATATATAATCGGGTAGCACTCTGTGATTAGAGAGAAGTTAATCACCGTGGTACCAAAGTGTAGTCTTCGTAAGCCTAAAATATCGGGTTGTCACTATACCTAACCAAACTTAACCTTGTCATGGTTAAAATGTACAGCATTTTTGGGTAGAAGCAATAGTCGCACAACATAAAACAAATTTTTAAGCTAACAAATATATAGCCATTTTAATTTAAAAAAACCAAACACTTTAAACTGCACCCAGCTGTTGTATCAAAATAGAATTTTAAATTGACTTCTAATACGAGTTCTGACCACCTAATTTTTCCAGTTAGCTAAATCTCTCATACACACTGATATACGTACAGATGTATATGATTTCCCAGCATTGCCGTTGAATATTATCCCTAACTTCAAAGAGGCCTGAAATAAACAATTCACATACAAGGGCGTTTTTTATACCCTCCACCATAGGATGGGGGTATATTAACTTTGTCATTCCGTTTGTAACACATCGAAATATTGCTCTAAGACCCCATAAAGTATATATATTCTGGGTCGTGGTGAAATTCTGAGTCGATCTGAGCATGTCCGTCCGTCCGTCCGCCCGTCCGTCTGTTGAAATCACGCTAACTTCCGAACGAAACAAGCTATCGACTTGAAACTTGGCACAAGTAGTTGTTATTGATGTAGGTCGGATGGTATTGCAAATGGACCATATCGGTCCACTTTTACGTATAGCCCCCATATAAACGGACCCCCAAATTTGGCTTGCAATTGCTCTAAGAGAAGCAAATTTCATCCAATCCGGCTGAAATCTGGTACATGGTGTAAGTATATGGTCCCTAACAACCACGCAAAAATTGGTCCATATCGGTCCACTTTTACGTATAGCCCCCATATAAGCCGACCCCCAAATTTGGCTTGCGATTGCTCTAAGAGAAGCAAATTTCATCCGATCCGGCTGAAATTTGGTACATGGTGTCAACATATGGTCTCTAACAACCATGCAAAACTTGGTCCATATCGGTCCGTAATTATATATAGCCCCCTTATAAACCGATCCCCAGATTTGAACTCCGGAGCCACTTGGACGAGCAAAATTCATCCGATCCGGTTGAAATTTGCAACGTGGTGTTAATATATGGCCGTTAATAACCATGCCAAAATTGGTCCATATAGGTCTATAGTTATATATAGCCGATCCCCAATCACACAAAAATTGGTCCATATCGGTTCATAATCATGCTTGCCACTCGAGCAAAAATAATCTAGCAAAATTTTACTTCTATAGAAAATTTTTGGAATTTTATTCCTATAGAAAATTTTGTCAAATTTTATTTCTATAGAAAATTTTGCAAAATTTTATTTCTGTAGAAAATGTTGTCAAAATTTTAAATGTTTTGAAAATTTTGTAAAAATTTTATTTCTATAGAAAATTTTGTCAAAATATTATTCCTATAGAAAATTTTGTTAAAATCCTTTATCTATAGAAAATTTTGTCCAAATTTAACTTCTATATAAAATGTTGTCAAAATTTTATTTCTATAGAAAATTTTGTCAAACTTAATTATATACGTATTTAATCGGTTTTTTTTTAAGTTTAATATATACCACGTATGGACTACGTGGTATATATTACGGTATTAGGAAGTTTTAAGATACCTTGTCATCGGCAAAAGTTCCGCAACCCAAGTAATTCGATTGTGGATGACAGTCTTCAGTAGAAATTTCTACGCAATCCATGGTGGAGGGTACATAAGGTTCGGCCTGGCCGAAATTACGGCCGTATATACTTGTTCTTTTTATGAATCTACAGGATTATTAAAGAGAAAAAAAAAAGCTTTTTCGTATTCTATCACGAAATTTTAACTGAAGAATTCAAACCTAGAGATGCATCCATATCAACCAAACCTCTGGAACTGCAGTATCTAGATGTTCAAGAAGTTAAATCGGATGGACGGTAATACGGGGACAATATCGAAACCTTGTCCATCTTGTCCTGCGTGCAAAAAAAAAACATTCTTTACGAAATTTGAAAACAATAGCTTCATTTTTATGACGGCTACACTGAAAAAACAGTGAACCCAACAAGAAGAAAAGTCTTGGTTAATTTTAGAAAATTTTGAATATTTTTAGAAAATTTTGAATATTTTTAGAAAATTTTAACTAAACAGTATTACAAGCGCTGACACCACGCCAATATCACAAAGTAAGTAAATATTTTACGACAAATTCAAGAAAATTTATTCGACATAATTAATTTTTTTCACCTGCTAAAGAAAATTTTGTAGTTTTACTTTTTCCCCGTTTTTTAGTTAATTTAACTAACGTACGCAAAAATTATAAATACCACTCGATTGACTATATTACTAATTGTACTCCTAGTGCAAAATTTCAACCAAATTGGGCCAAAACTCTGCACACAAAAAAACATTTTTTGATTTCAATCACGAAAATCGCGGATTCAATCGTTTTTTTAATTGAAATGTCTTCAATCACGAAAATGATAGTATCAATCACCCATTTTGATTGAAAACCAACACGATTTTTAATTAAAAATTTAATTGACTTTTGTCACGGAATCAAGTAATTGTGTGATTGAATCAATTAAAAACGTGATTGATTTTTAACATAAAATTCAATCACAGTTTTAATTGAATCAATTAAAATTTTAATTAATTTCGCGACAAAAATCAATCAACTATTTGATTCATTCAATTAAATAATTAATTGAAATTGGCTATAAATTTCGATCAACAAATGTATATATTGCGACCCCAAAATCGTATTTAGTTTTATTTGAAATAAAAGAAAATGTGTGTTTCTCATAAAATATATTTAATATTTTATTATTTTTTGAATTATGCAATAGACAAATAAATTTGGTTCTTGTCATTTGTGTTTTGTTCTAACATAACTTACAAATACAATTACTATCAATAACAACTATAGGGTGGAAAAATAAATTATATAAATCACTATCTTCCTTATAATAATAACCATGTTAGCATGTTCCTTCTAATATGTAGATGCGCCTAGATTTCCAATAAATCTGCAGCCTTAGTTTTTCTGAAAGTAAACAAAACAATTCGAATTTAATTTTGTTCAATTAAAAGTTAATTTTGTTAAACATTACCTGCATAGAATATCAAGTTCAATTCTTAGTTCCAGGTTGCAGATTTATAATCTTCTTTTGCAGTGGTAGTCTTTTAGCATAAAAAGGTGTATTAAGGAGCTCGGTAATTTAATTTTAGTAACAATTCCTTTCCAAAATTTCCACACATTGAAATCGTCTATTTAAATTTGAACCACTCAAAGACAAAAATAATGGGAAAGCAATGTAATATTTGGTATTATATTGATGATACTTTGCAAATTCTGGAAATAGAAAAAAATATATATGGAAAATACATATTTTTATTATTTTCGGATATTTTTCATATTTTTAAATCCAAAAGAAAGAACTTTTTTACCATTACATAATTCAGCTCATTAGTTTATATACCAGATATACTGCTCTCTACTTGGGTTCAAACTGAAAAAGCCAGGTAAAACAAAAATGCAATTTAATGCCAACGCCACTTCGCAACTTCAAGGTTAATCTTTCAACAAACCCATACCGTTCTTGGTTTTAAGAACTAGGAGTGAAAAAATTTTATAATTTTAAGAGATTAATACGGTACCCACTTTTTTATTGCAAACATATTCTTATATATTATAATTGATAAAATGAGGGATTTGATTGGATTGATTGGTCAATTTCACGAAATAAAATTGGTCACTAAAAGAAATGAATAAAAAATATATTATTTTAGTCCGTTTAATGTAAACAGGCTTCAATTGAAAACGGTATTCACATTTCACAATTTCTTACCAATAAACGTAGATTGTTTTCCATTTTTACAATACCACAAAACACAAACAAGGGTAATTTCAAATGCATTTTCTCATATATTTTTTTCAAACCTTTACCACGTGGCCGTTTGTTGTTGCACACTTTATTTATTTCAACCCTTTGCTATGATTTGTTGTTGCGTTCAAAATATTTATGCACACATATTGAATGCAGCAGACAGAATGTCGCCAATCATGTTTTTCAATTTACACGAAAAACAAAAACCCAACCGTTCGTTACGAGTTACTTCCACAGACTGATCTCTCCATCATACATTGTTGAATAAATACCCATTCTCTTGTTCTCTTTTCGCTCTTTCCATTGCTCAAAATTATTCAATTTCAATCACAAAGGTGATTGGATCAATCACATGTGTAATTGGAAACGGGAAAATTTTCAATCACGTTTGTAATTCAAAATTATTTCCGAATTGATTAACAAATTGATTGAATCAATTAATATTTTAATTGGAAACGTAACAAATATCAATCATTTTTTTAATTGGTTTTTATTCGGATTTGATTAAATAATTAATTGAATCAATTAACATATTAATTGAATCCATTTCCAAATTCAGTTGTGTTTAATTGAAAAAATTTTGGTGATAATTTTTTGTGTGTGGCTTCTGGGGCCATATAAGTCCATATCGGACGAAACATATTTATGGAAGCTATATATAAATCTGAACGGATTTCAATCAAATTTGGCACACATGACTATACTACCTATTGTACTCCTTGTGCAAAATTTCAAGCTAATCGGGATAAAACTCTGGCTTCTGGGTCCATATAAGTACATGTCGGGCGAAAGATATATATGGGAGCTATATCTAAATCTGAATCGACTTCAACCAAATTTGGCACGCATAGCTGTAATGCTAAATGTACTCCCTGTGCAAAATTTCAACTAAATTGGGCCAAAACTCTGGCTTTTAGGACCATATTAGTCCATATCGGCTGAAAGAAATATATGGGAGCTATATCTAAATCTGAACCGATTTCAATCAAATTTTGCACACTTGACTATACTACCAATTGTACTCCTATTGCAAAATTTCAACCAAATTCGGCCAAAAATCTGGCTTAGTCCATATCGGGCGAAAGATATATATGGGAGCTATATCTAAATCTGAACCGATTTCAATCAAATTTTGCACACTTGACTATACGACTAAGTGTTATGTTTGTACAAAATTTCAAGCAAATCGGTATAAAACTCTGGCTGCTTGGTCCATATTAGTGCATATCGGGCGAAAGATATATATGGGAGCTATATCTATATCTGAACCGATTTCTTCCAAAATCAATAGGGTTCTATTCTGACCCAAAACAGGAACTTTTGACAAATTTGAAGGCGATTGGACTTAAATTGCGACCTAGACTTTGATCACAAACCTAACCTAACCTAAGCACAAAGCCATCACAACACTACCTATTATTTTATGGCCTTATATGTTTTATTGCTTGCGACCAATTGCATATTTGCGATAGTGGCATTGTGTCCGCTGTGTGGAAAAAAAAAACTATTAAAACTATTATGAACGAATATTTGGGTCACAAGTGAATGGGTGATTATGCTTTGGCATTGCGACCATCATAAATGCTGGCTTTTATTTATATCTTGATGGCACGCCAATGATAATTAAAAATAAATCAATTTTCAAAATAATTTGGGAAGTATTAAACTATACCCATATCCCAATTACACTAAACATATTATGTTTCCATTAGAAAATGGACGAAAAAGACTGTTTTCATATGTTTCGGTGAAAAAATTATATATTTGGAACTCAAATATTTAGCGCATTATTGTTAAGTGCAAGCATATAATTTTCATAAAATAGCATAACATGTGTGCGACATATATGTTAAGATGTTAGAACATATTATGTTTAGGACATGTAATTTATGTAAAAGTAATATGTTTGGATGGAAACATATATTAAATTAGAAATTTTCTATAAACATATATGTATTCAGAAAGAGAGACCGAGAGAGCATGCTGCAAATAAAACAATGGAAGTAACCAATTGGCGCCTTAAAAGTATATACACAAAAAAAATCATTAAAAGTTTTTTCTATCTTTGTATGCCTAAGGTAAAACATAATACGTTTGTACAATACAAATAATATTTTGTTTGGACCAATCCTAAAAATATATATGCTTGAAGCAGAATGTTTTTGGGAGTATATGTTACAGTTTTATCACAATGGACTGAATAGTCTAAGTGAGCCTGAATCTTAATCGGGCTGCCACTTTAACCTACAGAACCGATTGCTTTTTTTATACCCTCCACCATAGGATGGGGGTATATTAACTTTGTCATTCCGTTTGAAACACATCGAAATATTGCTCTTAGACCCCATAAAGTATATATTCTGAATCGTGGTGAAATTCTGAGGCGATTTGAACATGTCCGTCCGTCCGTCTGTTGAAATCACACTAAGTTCCGAACGAAACAAGATATCGACTTGAAACTTAGCACAAGTAGTTGTTATTGATGTAGGTCGGATGGTATTGCAAATGGGGCATATCGATCCACTTTTACGTATAGTCCCCATATAAACGGACTCCCAAATTTGGCTTGCGATTGCTCTAAGAGAAGCAAATTTCATCCGATCCGGCTCAAATTTTGTACATGGTGTTAGTATATGGTCTCTAATAACCATGCAAAAATTGGTCCACATCGCTCCATAATTACATATAGCCCCCATATAAACCGATCCCCCGATTTGGCTTGCGGAGCCTCTAATGGAAGCAAATTTCATCCGATCCGGCTGAAATTTGGTACATGGTGTTAGTACATAGTCTCTAATGACCATGCAAAAATTGGTCCACATCGGTCCATAATTATATATAGCCCCCATATAAACCGATCCCCAGATTTGACCTCCGGTGCCTTTTGGAGAAGCAAAATTCATCCGATCTGGTTGAAATTTGGTACGTGGCGGTAATATATGATATTTAACAACCATGACAAAAGTGGTCCATATCAGTCCATAATCATATATAGCCCCCATATGAACTGATCCCGAGCCTCTTGAAGGAGCAAATTTCATCCGACTCAGTTGAAATTTGGTACATTGTGCTAGTATATGGCCGTTAACAACCATGCCTAACTAGGTCCATATCGGTCTGTAGTTATATATAGCCCTAAACTAAACTTGTTTCTGCTTCCTTCATTGAGCAATGCAGACACTGTCGTAGCTAGTCTAGAGATATCCACATGCAAATATTGGGTATCTTCGGTCTACATGGGACATGATAGGGAGATGCCACTCTGTGCCGTTAAGACCTTAGTTGAGGAGTCACTAAAAACAAAGACAAAACTCATTATGGGATGCGATGCAAATGCACATCATAGTATTTGGGGAAGTAGTGATACTAATGCAAGGGGAGAGTCGCTAATAGAGTTTATTTTGCGTACTAACCTGGTAGTTTGCAATAAGGGAGATGCACCAACCTTCGTCACCAGGAACAGACAAGAGGTTTTGGACGTCACGTTGACCTCTCCGGAACTGTATGATAAGATATCTGAGTGGCAAGTTTTGAGGGAACCTAGCTTCTCAGATCATCGCTACATCAGTTTCAGATTGGCTGTTCGTACTTTAAAGACCATATTTCCGCCAAATGTTAGGAAATCTGATTGGAATAGGTATAGGGAATCGTTCAATTTGATGATACCGGAAATGCCGGAGACAAATATGAGCACTGTGCAAGATATCGAACACGCAGTGGAGCGGATTACTAAGGCCTTCAACATTTCACTGAAAGCTGCTTGCCCTAGAGGAAAGCCAAGGGGGAAAAAATCGGCCGCCATGGTGGACTACGGAGTTAAGTCATATGAGGAAATCCTGCAGGAAGCTCTTTAACAAAGCAAAGTCCACAAGAGCTCCGGAGGATTGGGACACTTACAAGATGAATCTGAGAGAATATAAACGAGAATTGAGAAGGTCTCAACAAAACTCTTGGGATGATTACTGTAGCAGTATTGAGAATACGTCAGAGGCTTCCAGACTACGGAAGGTACTAGCATCCACTAACACCGCTCCAGGTTTCATTAAAACATCGGAGGGAAATTGGACAACGTCCAATGAGGAGACGTTGGAGGTACTTTTGGACACACACTTCCCAGGAAATCAGATGGTTGAACCATGTTCCGGCGGTGTAATGGAGGCTCAGCGATCATTTCCTATCGAGGAAATTGTGTCGGAATCTAGAATAAAATGGGCTTTAAATAGCTTTGGACCATTCAAATCCCCCGGACCTGATGGAATTACTCCGGCGGAGTTACAGGCAGTGGCTGAAAGAATTATCCCCTGGTTGACGGTGATATATAAACGATGTGTAAACTTAGCATATATTCCAGAAAAGTGGAGGGAAACAAAAGTCGTCTTCATACCTAAAGCAGGAAAAGCCTTGCACTCGAGTGCGAAGGATTTCCGACCAATCAGCTTATCCTCATTCCTACTTAAGACCCTGGAGAGGATGATAGACATGTATCTTAGAACTAGCGTGGATTCAAGTTTGCTCTCGAAACGACAGCATGCATACTCGAAGAGCACGTCTACTGAGACCGCATTGCATGAACTAGTCAGCTTTATTGAAAGCTCGCTATCTGTCAAAGAATACTCAATCGTGGCGTTTCTAGACATCGAAGGGGCGTTCAATAATGTCCATCCGAGCTCGATATTAAATGGACTGACAACTCTGAATGTTGATCCATGTATACTTAGGCTGTTAGACGAACTTCTAATAAAGAGACGTATTTCAGCCACACTAGGGCAAGCAAACATACAAAGGTATGTGAACAGAGGCACTCCCCAAGGAGGAGTTCTATCACCTCTTCTTTGGAATGTTGCTATAAACAACCTTCTGGTTTCCCTAGAAAAAGAAAGGATAAAAGTGGTGGCATACGCAGATGATGTGGCGCTAGCAGTCACGGGAAAATTCCCATCCACAATCAGAGATATTATACAGAGAGCTCTCCGGATGACTGAGAAATGGGCGAAAGATAATGGTCTTGGTGTAAATCCAGCAAAGACAGAACTAGTCATGTACTGCAAAGATCGCAAAACTCCCACGGTTAGGACCATTTCCTTAGGGGGCACTGAAATTCCCTTTGGTGAGTGTGCAAAATACCTTGGCGTTATTTTGGACAGGTAGCTGAATTTTAGGCTTAATATTGAAGAGAGGGCGAGAAAAGCAACGGTAGCTTTGTACTCGTGCAAAGAGGCAATAGGGAAAAAGTGGGGACTAAGACCAAAAATTGTGCATTGGCTATACACGGCAGTAGTTAGACCTATAATGCTATATGGTGTTGTAGTCTGGTGGCCGGCACTTCAGAAACCGACTTGTTTAGATAAAGTTCTGCGTATGGCGAGCTTATGTATCTCAGGCGCATTTTTAAAACAGGAACAGACTCCCTTAATGTCATGCTACATCTATTGCCTTTAGACATTTTGGCGAAACAGTCAGCTGCAACAACGGCTGTGCGGTTGCGCGAGCTATCGTTGTGGTCGGAAAAAAGTTACGGTCACAGTTCGGTCCTCAAAATATTGCCAGATGTGCCTAACGTAGTGGATTACACTTTGGCGAGTCCACTTTTCGACAAAATGTTTGAAACTCTAATTCCCAACAGTGAGGCTTGGTGTACACAGACCCCGGGGAATAAAAGATATATAGATTTCTATACTGATGGCTCCAAATTGAATGGACAAGTGGGGTTCGGAGTATATTCTAAAGATCTGGAAATTCGAATAGCGAAAAGATTACCTAATCACTGTAGTGTTTTTCAGGCTGAAATATTGGCAATAAGGAGGTGGTGAATTGGCTGAGAAGTAATGTTCCAACAAATATTGGCATTAATATATACTCAGACAGTCAACCTGCAATAAAATCCTTGGACTCTGTGTTCCTTAACTCGAAAACGGCCATAGACTGCCGCAAATCTCTCAACGAGATGGCTGAGCAGTACAATATTCACCTAATATGGGTGCCTGGCCATAGGAACTGGCCATAGGAACATACCGGGGAACTGCGAAGCGGATGAGTTGGCAAGGCTAGGAACTACCTTACATATTCAAGGGGAACTAGAATCTGTTGGTATGCCTCTGGCCACCTGCAAGCTCTTACTGCGTGAGATGGCTGTTATGATGGCCAATATTTGATGGGAAAATTGCAAAGAGTTGTAACGACACCAAGCAAATATGGCCCCATTTAAACTTAAACCGCACACTAGATATGCTAGTGTTCTCAAGGCGTCAGATAGCACTCCTGATATCTGGTATAACGGGTCGCTGCCTGATAGGCGAATTTGCAAAAACTATAGGTGCGAAGTATAATATCTATTGTATGAGCTGTCATGATGTGGATGAAAAGGAATCAATTAAACACCTCTTGTGTGAGTGTCCTGCTTTTTGTGTAAGGCGTCAGCGAATTCTAGGAGCATATAGCTTTAGATTAATGGCTGGCCTGGAAAATGTTAACTTAAACAGTTTGTTAATGTTTTTGGAGCAATCTGGTTGGTTCCACAAAAGTAAATAATAGAGAAGGTTCAGTGGTTAAGACTAGAAGAGCCCATATGTAATAGGTACTTTTAGTTAAATGTGGTATCACAATGGACTGAATAGTCTAAGGAGCCTGAAATTTAATCGGGCTGCCACTTTAACCTAACCTAACCTATATATAGCCCTCAGATAAATCGATTCCCAATCACACAAAAATTAGTCCATATCAAGTTCATAATGCTATATAGCCCCCATATAAGCGACCCCCATATTTCAATTCTGGCTCTCTACCACGTATGGACTAACTCACAATTTAGAAAACGATGTTAAAAAGTTTTAAGATACCACAACCCAAGTAAATCGATTGTGGATGACAGTCTTTCGTAGAAGTTTCTACGCAATCCATGGTGGAGGGTACGTAAGATTCGGCCTGGCCGAACTTACGGCCGTATATACTTGTTATTGTTAAAAATACCAATTTATATGTAAAGTCGTTCTTGACAAACTGTATATACCTTGGGGGGTCTAAGATCAATATTTCGATGTTCTACAAACGGAATGACATAAAGGGTGCTACGGTCAAAATTTGGTCAAGGGAAAACGCGTGTAAATCGGTGAAATCGTTTATTTAAAAAATCAAATTAAATTTCTTTTTCAAGTTCAATTAGTATAAAATTCAGGAAAAATATTCAGTTAGGCTTTCGCTTTTCCAAATCCGAATTGCCGGGCCTCACGCTTGACTCCTGCCATCAGATTTTGTACAGCCACCTTGTCCACCTTCTTCGCCGCAGAAAGCCAGTTTGCCTTGAACTGCTGCTCGTCCTTAGCAGTTTTTGTGGTCTTCTCTAGGTTCCGCTTGACAATAGCCCAGTATTTCTCAATTGGGCGGAGCTCTGGCGTGTTGGGAGGATTCTTGTCCTTGGGAGTCACCTGCACGTTGTTGGCGGTGTACCACTCCATGGCCTTTTTACCGTAATGGCAAGATGCCAAATCCGGCCAAAACAGTACGGAAAGGCTGCAGACGTTTATTCAAACACTCTTTCACGTAAATTTCTTGGTTGACAGTCCCGGAAGCTATGAAAATGCTGCTTTTCAAGCCACAGGTACAGATGGCTTGCCAAACCAGATATTTCTTTGCGAACTTTGACAGTTTTATGTGCTTGAAAATATCTGCTACCTTTTCCCTTCCTTTTGCCGTATAAAACTCCTGTCCCGGAAGCTGCTTGTAGTCGGCTTTGACGTAGGTTTCGTCGTCCATTACCACGCAGTCAAACTTCGTCAGCATCGTCGTGTACAGCCTCCGGGATCGCGCTTTGGCCGTCGTATTTTGTTTATCATCGCGATTTGGAGTCACTACCTTCTTGTAAGTCGATAGTCCGGCTCGTTTTTTGGCTCGATGCACGGTTGTAGACGATACACCCAGCTTACTTGCGGCATCTCCGAGAGAGAGGTTAGGGTTTCGCTTGAAACTACCGGCAACTCTCTTTGTCGTCTCAGCGGCTTCCGGTTTTCGATTTCCCCCCGATCCAGACTTCCTGGCAGTCGACAAACGTTCCCCAAACACTTGAATTACATTTGTAACGGTTGATTTGGCAACTTTTAGCGATTTTGCCAGCTTTGCGTGCGAGTAGCTCGGATTTTCGCGATGCGCGAGCAAAATTTTGATACGCTGCTCTTCTTGCTTGGACGGCATTTTGACAACTGAAGAGTGAATTCCAAAATCAAAATAGGAGCAACATTCTACACACACACCTTCAAAATGAGGGGTATTCAGGTTTTTTAAATGCAAAATTGAAAGAAATACGTCAAGTTTATATTGACCAAAATTTGACCATATCACCCTTTAGTTAATAGACGCCAATTCTAGGGTGGTGGGTATAAAAAAATTTAAAGCAAATATTATAAACTTTATTTTTAAGATTTTTTCATTAATATTAAGTATATCGCAGGTCCCATAATTCATGCTGCATTATATTTCATACTGGGCCCAAAATTTTTTTCAGTGTAGTTGATAACTTTATTTCCTATAGGAAATAACCATGTTACCCCTAAATGTGTTTTATTAAATTTTAATTTGAGAAAATTATTGTTTGCAAAACTTTAAGAGGTATTTCCGTTCACAACCTTGTTGCGTTCAATATTGGCCAAATAGACCATGCAATGCTAGTTGACACTTCTCCTATGGAGGTTTTCGAAAAAAAAAAATGGCAGCTTACCATCATTTGTTTGGGTCAACTAACTGCAGAATTTATGCGTGCCCATAAACGATACCGCGTATTTCTTTATCGTTCGTTCAAAGCTCTTAATGCGCGTTTTTTGCGTGCATGTTTGAAAGCCATAAATATGTCTACTTTCATTTCCAACATTCTAACATTTCAGTCAGCCGCTATTACTCTTAGAATTTCAGCGATATGAAAAGCTAGGGCTTTTTGGAAAACATAAAAGAAAAACGGTACACAATTTACCACTCGTTGCATTTAATCCCTGTGTCAGCAATCGGAATTGCTATTGTGGCATCTAAATTTCAGGCTTATTTCTTCTAGGAGCGATGGCATAGGCCACAGGAATAACTTTGAATAAAAAAGGAAAAATTGTTCCAAATGTTTTCTGTTATCATTTTAATTGCATGAGTTTACCGCAAAACGCACATCATGTTTCATTCATTTGGTTGGGGAAAATTGAATACAATTATTTGACTTTCATGTCTGAGGAAATTAAAATTTAAAAAATGTTACATTAAAATAGAATAAAATTAACGCAATTATGCCAACCATGATTCAACTAAATTTTTACCAAATACTTTCACACTCTGCAATTTACAAATTTAAAAGTAGAACAAACAAACAAATAAGAAAAGTCTATAGTAGGGCGGACCGACTTTATTATATTCTTCGCAACTTTGTAGACCAAGTTTTTGATATGATTTCCAATCCTTCAAATTTGTTGGGAGCTATATATATAACGGTTTATTTCCCAAATATCTATATTTAAATCTAAAGCGATTTAGACAAAATCTTTGACAAGTATTTTTAAATCGTCTAACACACTGGACGGAACACAATATTAGCAAAATATGGGAAACATTTAAAGCTAAAACCATTTGCATGCACTGAAAAAAGCATGCCCGGTTTCCATGAATTTTTATAGCCACCACCATAGAACGGTGAAGGGGGTATAATAAGTTTGTCATTCCGTTTGTAACACATCGATATATCGATTTCCGACCATATAAAGTCGGAAATATATATATTCTTGATCAGGGAGAAATTTTAAGACGATATAAGCATGTCCGTCTTTCTGTCTATTGTAATCAAGCTACAGTCTTCAATAATGGAGCTATCGTCCTGAAATTTGGCACAGAATCGTCTTTTGTCTGCACGCAGTTTATGTTCGAAGATGGGCTATATCGGTCCAGGTTTTGATATAGCTCCCATATAAACCTATCACCCTATTTGGGGTCTTTGGCTTCTAGAAACCTTTTTATACCCTCCACCATAGGATGGGAGTATATTAACTTTGTCATTCCGTTTGTAACACATCGAAATATTGCTCTAAGACCCCATAAAGTATATATATTCTGGGTCGTGGTGAAATTCTGAGTCGATCTAAGCATGTCCGTCCGTCCGTCCGTCCGTCTGTTGAAATCACGCTAACTTCCGAACGAAACAAGCTATCGACTTGAAACTTGGCACAAGTAGTTGCTATCGATGTAGGTCGGATGGTATTGAAAATAGGCCATATCGGTCCACTTTTACGTATAGCCCCCATATAAACGGACCCTCAGATTTGGCTTGTGGAGCCTCTAACGGAAGCATATTTCATCCGATCCGGCTGAAATTTGGTATATGGTGTTTGTATATAGTCTCTAACAACCATGCAAAAATTGGTCCACATCGATCCATAATTATATATAGCCCCCATATAAACCGATCTCCAGATTTGGCTTGCGGAGCCTAAAAGAGAAGCAAATTTCATCCGATCCGCCTGAAATTTGGTACATGGTGTTGGTATATGGTCTCTAACAACCATGCAAAAATTGGTCCACATGGGTTCATAATTATATATAGCCCCCATATAAACCGATCTCCAGATTTGGCTTGCGGAGCCTAAAGGAGAAGAAAATTTCATCCGATCTGCCTGAAATTTGGTACATGATGTTGGTATATGGTCTCTAACAACCATGCAAAAATTGGTCCATATCGGTCCCTAATTATATATAGCCCCATATAAACCGATCCCCAGATTTGGCTTGTGGAGCCTCTAAGAGAAGCAAATTTCATCCGATCCGGCGGACATTTGCTACGTGATGTTAGTATCTGGTCTCTAACAACCATGCAAAAATTGGTCGATATCGGTCCATAATTATATATAGGCTCCATATAAACCGATCCCCAGATTTGACCTCCAGAGCCCCTTGGAAGAGCAAAATTCTTCCCATTCGGTTGGAATTTGGTACGTGATGTTAGTATATGGTATCCACCAACCATGCAGGAATTGGTTCCTATCAGTCCATAATTATATATAGCTCCCATATAAACCGATCCCCAGATTTGACTTTGAAAATAAAGTGATTTGCTAGTGTTCTAAGAAAAAAATGTTGGAGCAAAATTATAAAATTTCTTTTAATTAAAATTTCATTATTTTGAAGAAAGTTTTCCTTAATATTGTTAAGCCTAAATTTTAATACATAAATAAATAATATTTTAGTCAGTGTAGGGAACTCGCTCATAATCTTCATCCACCATGAAAACCGAAGTGAAAAGCGAAGATTCCACTACAGAACCATTTAGGAGAACCCCAAATTTCTCTTCCTCTTGCAACTCATCTATATGACAAATTGGTTGGTATTACAATAGCATTAGATATTAAAACAAATTTAATTAACAATAGTGCTAATAGCTTCCCAAGGAGAGATACAAAAAGTTATATAATTGAAGCTTACTGGGATATTTTCCTCATTACTCAGAACGGAATTAATTTTTTGTGATTCATTTTTATTTTATTTTTTTAATAACGCGTATAACCATAGGGCATCTATAGAATTTCCCTAGCAAATACCGAATGTGATGAACATTTTCTTACATTTTGGACAATGTATGGTGGATCGTTCGACGATGTTTCCCCTTCTGCTACAATCTATTAGGGTTCATTTACTTAAAAAGATGTACATATCTTCAAGCATTGGCCATGGCGGAGAAAATAGATAATCGGAATATAATGCAAGTAGCATGCTTCACCCTCCAGCACAATTATTTTAATTAAAGCGAAACCTTGAATTTATATCCAATATTTTTTGCTCATTTCTTTTGTTATTCATCCGCGTAAGCTGGAAGTCTACACAAAACCACCTTGAAAATTGAATTGAGGGAAGATGTCGAGGCCAGGAAAGGCAAAGAGGTAAAAAGAACAACAAGCACAAAAAAAAAACGTTTTAATTACTTTAAGTGATTGCGTTCGTTAATTACGAAAAATTGTGGTCATTCAAGCGGAAAATCTTTCAACAATCATTCCTACCATGACAAATATTGTAACGAGCCACAAAACAGCTAAAAGATGTATACTAAAGAAAAATATTAGCGTGTATCTATGGCGGGGACTATAAAGAGTAAATGAAATATAATAAAATATTTTATGTAACAATATCGGAAGGATATTAAATTTAATGAAATCATATAATTATAAATATATTAATTAGTATTTACAAATACTGGACAGGAAACTGAATTAGAAGAAGAGCCACAGCGAAGAGAGGACTGAACAAGTATATTCAGCAGTAAGTTCGGTTAGAATATAGACCATATTCCAACACCACATACCAAATTGCAAGCGGATCGGATGAATTTTGCTCCTCCAAGAGGCTCTGCAAGCCAAATCTGGGGGTCGGTTTATATGGGGGCTATACGTAAAAGTGGTCCGATATGGCCCATTTACAATACCATCCGACCTACATCAATATCAACTACTTATGCCAAGTTTCAAGTCGATAGCTTGTTTCGTTCGGAAGTTAGCGTGATTTCAACAGACGGACGGACATGCTCAAATCGACTCAGAATTTCACCACGACCCAGAATATATATACTTTATGGGGTCTTAGAGCAATATTTCGATGTGTTACAAACGGAATGACAAAGTTAATATACCCCCCATCCTATGGTGGAGGGTATAAAAATAGCATGCACTGAAAAAAAAACATACTCGATTCCAAAGATTTTGTCTTTACTTTTAAAAAATTGGTATTGATTCCGAGACAAAGAAGCGGAGAATACAACTAAGGATACTTTTCAAACACAATTCTCTTTAAAATTTAGGTTACTTCTAGGAAGCAAATTTTAATTTTTCGCTTTCTCAGCTTTTTTTCTTCATATGTTATCAAAGTCCTTTAAAAACGACAACTTTATTTTCCACATTAAGACTCGACTTCCAGTAGAAATTTTGCTACGTTTCAAGTAAAAAACTTCTTTAAAATAAAGTTTTGAAAAACATGTCCTATATTTGAACGATTTTTTGCTTTGTAGTCAAGATGCAAAAAGACAACAAATTTAAAGACAATTTCAATAAATTGAAAGAATTTTTCTGAATTATTAAAGTCAAGTTGACTTTAGCCCAAACATTTTTTCGTTCATGTTATGATACCCATTTTTAAGTGAAATCACTTAATTATAATGGCAATACGACTTCACTGAAAAGTTTATCGACTTTTGGATAAGGAAAAAAAACTTTATATTAGAGAAATGCGTCTTCTATGCTAAGCAAAATTTGCATTCGCATTTTATAGACATGAAATCTTTGACCTCACGACAATATTTTTTTTCAGTGCAGAGAAATGAGTCGTAAAATTCGCATTCGTCTTCTATGCAAAATTCGCATTCGTATTTTAAGGACATGAAATCTTGGCCTTATGACAATATTTAATTCAGTGTGACATATGACGCGTAGTCTGGTGGACATCAATGGCGAGGAAGTGTAACATGTCCAACGGATATACGTCTTGGCATAACTGGGGCAATGTATTTAGACCGCATCAATCAGAGTCTTGGAGACGATACTGGACTCAAGACCTATGGAGGTCGAGATTGAAGATATGTGGAGAATAGACGGAAACATGAAGCATGACGAAGAATTAAGGATAATAGGGGAGATTGTGTATGAAAGGGCGAATGTCGTAACAATCGTACATGAGGTGGGCGTGGCTGCCGAGTGTGACATTCCGATGCCAGTAAGATGGTCCTGGGAGAAAGGGACCCCAGATATCAGATATCACATTCAGAAAAAAAAAACTTAAAGCTACATCAGACGGTGGTCGCTCGATGATCGTGGGATCAAATCAAATGCCTAATATTATCGTGAAAATGTCCTAAAGATAGTTAGTATTGAAGGCTGAAAAAGCGGTTACTAATTTTGACTTGAAATCTCCACTTAAAACAACTAAGTAAAGTAGAAAGTCGGGCGGGGCCGACTATATCATACCCTAAACCACCATTATAGAATTAGTAATCATAATAATTTGTGGGGTAACATATAGGTCTGACAGATAAACCGCAGTTGCATATTTAAGAAAATTAAGGGGTACATGTCTATGGGTGCTTTGTGTCAATCTGAATATAGCTCATAGTCGATGTTGCCAGGGAAAATGTTCGGTTTACCCTACAAGGACAAAAAAAGTTCCCTACTTTCCCATACATTCCCAAATAATTTTCCCTACTATATTTTTCGTTAAATTTAAAAAATTTTACAAAACAAAAAGGGTTCTAAGTACTTTATTATCTTAATACATGAATATGCAACGTATATAACTTAGAATATAAATTTGTATTACCACCACGGTTGCCACAGTTGGTAGAATTCTACCAAAATTAGTAATCTTTTTGTTAAATCTCTATAAAAATAAAATTTTGGAAAAAGTTTCTATAAACAAAATTTTGTGAGAAATTTTTCTATAGAAATAAAATTTTGACAATGAATTCTATAGAAATAAAATTTTGAGAAAATATTCCACAGAAATAAAATTTTGAGAATAATTTTTATAGAAAAAAAATATTTTGAAAAAAATTTCTATAGAAATACAATTTTGAGAAAATGTTCTATAGAAATAAAATGTTGACAAAATTCTCTACAGGAATAAAGTTTACCACACATTGTTAAAGATCAAGCCTTGCCGGCTTCTAATATCCTCCTCTAGAGCCACCAAAATGTAAAAATTATTACCAAATGTGTTGAGTGAAAATGTCCTACATTGTGGCCCTACGTCCCTACAAGACGCTACATATTAGAAACACCCTACTTATAGGGAATTTGTGGGATAACATATAGGTCTGGGAGATAAACCGCAGTTGCATATTTAAGAAAATTAAGGGGTACATGTCTATGGGTGCTTTGTGTCAATCTGACTATAGCTCATAGTCAATGTTGCCACGGAAAATGTTCGGTTTACCCTACAAGGACAAAAAAAAGTTCCCTACTTTCCCATACATTCCCAAACAATTTTCCCTACTATATTTTTCGTTAAATTTAAAAAATGTTACAAAACAAAAATGGTTCTAAGTACTTTGTTATCTTAATACATGAATATGAAACGTATATAACTTAGAATATAAATGTGTATTACCACCACGGTTGCCACAGTTGGTAGAATTCTACCCAAATTAGTAACCTTTTTGTTAAATCTCTATAAAAATAAAATTTTGGAAAAAGTTTCTATAAACAAATTTTGTGAGAAATTTTTCTATAGAAATAAAATTTTGACAATGAATTCTATAGAAATAAAATTTGGAGAAAATATTCCACAGAAATAGAATAATTTTTATAGAAATAATATTTTGAAAAAAAAAAATTCTATAGAAATACAATTTTGACAAAATGTTCTATAGAAATAAAATGTTGACAAAATTCTCTACAGGAATAAAGTTTACCACACATTGTTAAAGATCAAGCTTTGCCGGCTTCTAATATCCTCCTCTAGAGCCACCAAAATGTAACAATTATTACAAAATGTGTTGAGTGACAATGTCCTACATTGTGGCCCTACGCTAAATATTAGAAAAACCCTACATATAGGGAATTTCCCCTACTTCTAGCAACACTGGCTGTGTTGATATTACACCTACGGAGTTCGTATGCCACTAATACTGAGCCCATTATTAAAAAAGAGAAAATCGTTAAATTAGTGTGGGTAATAAATACAAATTTGTAAAAATCGAGCAAAATTCTTATGTAAGAGCTACAAGTACGTATAAGTACAATCGGCTAGTACATCAAAATTTGAAATTTGAGCAACATTGGTTAATAAATAAGAGTACTATGGCCAAATTTGGGAAAATCGAGCGATGCATATATATGGGAGCTATATCTAAATCTGAACCAAATTGCATAATATTTTGCGGGTTTGATTAATACCACAAAAGGTTACCTTGTGCAAGATTTGAGTAAGATCAGTTAAGAAATGAGGCCTGTATGGTCAAACATATGGTTATTAGGGGCGAATTTTTCAAAATCGGGTGATACATATATGGGAGCTATATCTACATCTGAACCGATTTCGATGAAATTTTGTACATATAGTTAGTACTATAGAGGACTGGATCTAGCCAACTTTTAGTAAGATCGGTTAATAAATAAGAGTTCTATGGCCAAATTTGGGAAAATTGGGCTTTAAATATATATGGGAGCTATATCTAAATCTGAACCGATTTCGATGATTTTTTGCACATATAGTAAGTGCTATAGAGGACTACATTTACCCAAATTTGAGTAAGATCGGTTGATAAATAAGGGTTTTATGGCCAAATTTAGAAAAATCGGGCGGTACATATATATGGGAGCTATAGCTAAATCTGAACCGATTTCGATGATTTTTTGCACATATAGTTAGTGCTATAGAAGATTATATTTAGCCAACTTTGAGTAAAATCGGTTGATCAATAAAGGTTTTGTGGCCAAATTTGGGAAAATCGGGCGATACATATATATGAGAGCTATATCTAAATCTGAACCGATTTGGATGAAATTTTGCAGACTTGAAAGGCGACAGCGCAACGTGACCCCATTTGTCGAAATCGGGCGATACATATATATGGGAGCTATATCTAAATTTGATCCGATTTCTTCCAAATTCTATAGCGTTCGTCCTTGTGCCCAAAAACTCGCTGTACCAAATTTCATCAAAATCGGTTAATAATTGCGACCGGAATCCTGTGAACAACAAATACATGGACAGACGGACGGACGGACGGACGGACACCAAGCGCTAGAACGACTCAGGAGGTGATTCTGAGTCGATCGATATATATTTTATGGGGTCTAAAATCAATATTTCTGGTAGGCACATTTTTGGCCGATCAAACTTATTATACCCTGACCACTATGTGGTTTAGGGTATAATTAGTCCACTGTCTAGTCTACTTTTTTAAACACGTTAATAATTTTATGAACATTCCTGAGAATTGAAATTTCTTCGAACATATTTTCTTAGATATCCCAGCTGACGCGACTGAAGGTTTTTGAGTTTGCGATGTTTGTTACTTTTTCTACATTTACGACGTGTATGTGACGTTTAAACCAAACCCAAAAAAGTTTCATGCAAACCATCTTTGATGGGGATAACTCCAATTTTATGAAATTTATTCCTCTTATATCCATATATATAAAATTCTTATTTTCTTATCACCAATAATTGCCTAGGGCTTTTTTAGACATTGGGTTTATTGATTTTTTTGACTTTCTTATATCCTTTATCTAGTGTAACAGAAACAAGAAAAAGCGAAACATTAAAATTAAATGTTAAATATTAAAAATCATTTAAATTTTCCTTCAACGTTGGTAATTAAAATTTGTATCACGTACAAAATAAATCATCAGACACATAATTTTCCATTCATTTCACAATTACACATAGTGCCAAATTTATGCTTTTACATTTTTTTTCTACGGACACATATTTCAGGATATGTGTTCGTTATGTTGAACAGTGGATGAAAAATTTATTTTGTCGAATTTCGAGTAAGTAAAAAAAAAAAAAAAAACAGGAAGCAATTAAATGAGGCTTTTTACACTAGCAGAAAAAAAACAATCGTGATATTAACGATTGATATTAGGTGCCCAATTGGACCATCGTGGTGCGATGGTTAGCATGTCCGCCTTACACTTACATACATAGGGTCGTGAGTTCAACCCCAGAGAAGCTGGCAGGGTTCAGCTAGTATAAAATAAGATACTTGCAACGAAACTCTCGGCCAGTCGAATTTATTAAACTCACATTGGAACCCTAGAAGAAAGAGAACAAAGAGAGAGAGAGAGCGAAGATAATATGCTCACCCTTAATATGTTCCAAGAGCATACTCTTACTTTCGAATGGGGAAAATTTTCATCGCCAAAATATTTTTTCTCGCCAAAAATAAACATTGTTCATAGTTTCCGAAAAAAGTAATATGGTTCCGACAAACACGTTTGAGGTGATCCTATTTCTTCTCTGGTTGAATAATAAAAGGTCTCTTTTATGAATAACCGGACTGCTAAAACATCCTATTTAATCTATTGTAAATTGTATTATAGTAACAAAAATATTTTAATTACTTGTAATTCATTTATGAAACTCTTTTTCATTTTAGGTAAGTCAAAAACTTGGTCTACTGCTCACCTAAATTAAAAAAAAAAAATCACAAAATCCCTTATTTAACCCAAGTAAGTCTATGCATTTCAATTATTATCTTTCAATTAAACAAAACACTTTCCATTGTTAAATACTATGAAATATTCAAACAATTCTAACTGCTCTCTATCCCAGCAAAAAAATTTGGAAGTTCTTCCAAAGGCACAACTTTAAAAGCACTTTCAAGATGCACTCCCAATGATGTTCTTTATTTTAACTACCCAGGAAGTTCTTTTAATTCAATTTTTTATAACTTGTTTTTTTTCGTACTTTTAATGGGCAATTTTAACTTTTTTGTTTCAAATAAGTTAAAAACAGAGTAAGAATTCATGGTACAATGGTACAAATCATTTAAATTTTGTCGAAAAAAAAATGCTAAATCCAATCTGAAAAAATTGTGAATTTCTGAAACCATTTAAGGTCAAACGTTTCCGACAAGCGTTAGAATGCATTAAAAATTATAAAAAATTATAAAAATTATTTATTTGACAAAATATTACAGAATTTTTTCATATACATCCAAAACATTGAATTCGGATCACACCTAAAGAAGTGATGCAAATTCAGTGCAACGGCTGTTGAAATGGAGGACTTTCGTGCAATGACAAGCCCATGTTAAATTCATCGCTTCTGCGTCAATTTTGCACCACTTCTGGATCCAAAAAGAACATTTTCATTACTTTTTTGGCGACGCTTTGTTTGCTGGGATCTTCAATCATCTACACAACTTGTGCAAACTTGTTCCGATTTTCGTTTGGTTAAATCTATAATATGAATACCTCAAATACCGAACACCGATCCGGTTGAAATTTGGTACGTATATAGTATCTAATAACCATGCAAAAATTGGTTCATAATTATATATAGCCCCCATATAAACCGATCCCCAGATTTAAACTCCCGACCATCTTGGAAGAGCAGAATTCATCCGATCCGGTTGAAATTTGCTACGTCGTGTTAGTATATTATCTCTAATAACCATGCGAAAATTGGTCCATAATTATATACAGCCCCCATATAAACCGGTCCACAGATTTGGCCTCCGGAGCTTCTTGGAGGAGCAAAATTTATTCGATCCAGTTGAAATTTGGTACGTAGTGTAAGTATATGGTCTCTAACAACCATGCAAAAATTGGTTCATATCTGTCCATAATTATATATAGCCCCCATATAAACCGATCGCCAGATTTGACCTCCGGAGCCTCTTGGAAGAGTAAAATTCATCCGATTCGGTTGAAATTTGGTACATCGCGCTAGTAACAGCCATACCAAAATTGGTCCATATCGGTCTATAGTTATATATAGCCGATCCCCAATCTTACAAAACTTCGTCCATATCGG
The DNA here is from genome assembly GCF_050003625.1 of Haematobia irritans. Taxonomy (NCBI): domain Eukaryota; kingdom Metazoa; phylum Arthropoda; class Insecta; order Diptera; family Muscidae; genus Haematobia; species Haematobia irritans. The sequence goes on along the minus strand of NC_134397.1, from coordinate 144,316,313 downwards.
TTCATAATCATGGTTGCCACTCGAGCCAAAAATAATCTACCAAAATTGTATTTCTATAGAAAATTTTGTCAAGGTTTTATTTCTATAGAAAATTTTGTCAAAATTTTATTTCTATAGAAAATTTTTTCAAAAATTTATTTCTATAGAAAATTTTGTTAAACTGAATAGAATGGTGACGGGGGTATAATAAGTTTGTCATTCCGTTTGTAACACATCGAAATATCGATTTCCAACTATAGAAAGTATATATATTCTTGATCAGGGAGAAATTCTAAGACGATATAATCATGTCCGTCTGTCTGTCTGTTATAATCACGCTACAGCCTTCAATAATGGCGCTATCTTCCTGAAATTTGGCACAGATTCGTCTTTTGTTTGCAGGAACTAAAGTTCGAAGATGGGCTATATCGGTTAAGTTTTGATATAGTCCCCATATAAACCGACCTCCCGATTTGGGGTCTTGGGCTTACAAAAACTGTAGTTTTTATCCAATTTGCCTGAAATGGGAAATCTAGAGGTATTTTAGGACCATCAAAAAGTGTACCGAAAATGGTGCCTATTGGTCTATGTTTTGGTATAGCGCCCATATGGACTGATCATGAAAATTCCTTGAAAATAAATGCAAAATTTCCGGATTTTACTTCTCGTAGTCATTTAAACAGTTGAGATGAAAATTCGCAGAATTTAGATTTCAAATCAAGGCGTTATTTCATCATTTTCTTGCACTTACAAGAGATCTTTATGATTCCTCTAAAACTCTAACAAAAAATGGTTCTTATAAATTCAGAATCTGATCTAGTATGTTATTCACAGGTAAAATCTTTACATTTATTGTGGGAAGCATACTGGTTGAACTGATCTGCTTGCGAAAATATCTGTCATCAAACCCCCTGAAATTTTCAAAGGAAACTATTATACTTGATTCATGGTGGTGGGTATTTAAGATTCGGCCCGGCCGAACTTACTACTGTATATACTTGTTCTTGTTTAATATATTCCCCGTATGGACTAACGTACAATTTAGAAGACAATGTTAAGAAGTTTTAAGATACCGGATTCGGTTAGTTTGCAATCAGCGTTGCCGTTTCTGGCCTTAAAAACCAATCCATGGTAGAGGGTACATAAGATTAAAGTGGCAATCAAAAAGCTTGAAAAGAATATGTAACAAGTTTGTAAGGATGGATCGACATTTGGTTAGCAAAAATGTTAAAGGTTAAAATCTAAAATCTCTTCCATATTGGGAGAGATTTTCATTCTAACAGATTGGCTGATAAGTCCACGGTCTAACAAAGAAAAACACATTTTTTTGTCAAAATTCGTTTTTATTATTTAACATAGTCCCCTTCAAGAGCGATACAACGATTATAACGACCTTCCAATTTTTTGATACCATTTTGGTAGTACTCCTTCGGTTTTGCCTCAAAATAGGCCTCAATTTCGGCGATCACCTCTTCATTGCAGCCGAATTTTTTCCCTGCGAGCATCCTTTTGAGGTCGCTGGGTGCCAGATCTGGAGAATACGGTGGTTGGGGAAGCAATTCGAAGCCCAATTCATGAATTTTTGACATCGTTCTCAATGACTTGTGGCACGTTGCGTTGTCTTGGTGGAACAACACTTTTTGCCGCGATTTCGACCTTCAAGCGCTCCAATAACGCCATATAATAGTCACTGTTGATGGGTTTTCCCTTCTCAAGATAATCGATAAAAATTATTCCATGCGCATCCCAAAAAACAGAGGTCATTACTTTGGCAGCGGACTTTTGAGTCTTTCCACGCTTCGGAGACGGTTCACCGGTCGCTGTCCACTCAGCCCAGTGTTGCCAGGTCATTTTTGATTCTTCCCCCAAATCTTAAGAAAAAACCCCTAAATTGGTCTAAGCTTTTTTCAAAAACCCCCAAAAAATTTCAGAATATAAAAGTACAAAAAGTGGTCCCAAAATTACGTGAAAAAAATTCTGTAGTGATACACTTTAAAAATTAAATTTAACACAAATATATATCCTGAAAGAAGAGTTCTTTCCTGAGAAACGAAATTTTAGAAAAACTAAGTTTTCGTTTGATGCTAAAATTTTTGTTTCGTTTGAAGTAAATAAAATTTGCTATTTAAGAAAATACTCTAAAACAAAAGAAATTTTCGTTTGTTTAAAATTTCATCCCTGAGGAAATTATTTTTTCTATGGATGTAATAATACAATATGTATATCAATAAAAAGAAAACTTAGTTAAAACTGTTCAAGAGGCTTTGCAGCATATACTGAATTTTACCGTATAAATTGTTCTTGTTTAGTTTTCTTGCTTTCGTATCGTTAACATTGAAAATTTAATCAGATGGCAAAAAAATTGGGGCTAAGTTAAAATACGATTGTTTTTAATTTTGTCAAATATTAAAAATGCCCTTTCAACAGAAGAGTTTAAAAAAGATAACGAAAATAATGCTATTGGATTTAGGATCTTCTTGTTGACTTTCCGCATCTTTTTTCTCATAACTCATGCTAGAATTATTCCGAATTTGCTTGAGAATTGCTCCAATTTATAAGGTCTGAAATAATTTTTTACCCCCAAAAATCCCCCTAAATAAATTTTACCCCTAAAAATCCCCCTAAACGTGAAAAAACCCCTAAATTTGGGGGGAAAACCCCTAACCTGGCAACACTGACTCAGCCGACTCTCGATTCGACTCGGGAGTGTACTGGTGGAGCCATGTTTCATCCATTGTCACATATCGACGGAAAAACTCTGGTGTATTACGGGTTAACAGCTGCAAACACCGCTCAGAATCATCAACACGTTTTTGTTTTTGGTCAAATATGAGCTCGCGCGGCACCCATTTTGCACAGAGCTTCCGCATATCCAAATATTGATGAACACGCTCCTTTGATATCTTTAAGGCCTCTGCTATCTCGATCAACTTCATTTTACGGTCATTCAAAATCATTTTGTGGATTTTTTTGATGTTTTAGTCGGTAATCACCTCTTTCGGGCGTCCACTGCATTCACCGTCCTCCGTGCTCATTTCACCACGCTTGAATTTTGCATACCAATCAATTATTGTTGATTTCCCTGGGGCAGAGTCCGGAAACTCATTATCAAGCCGCCAAGTTTTTGCTTCCGCCGTATTTTTATACCCACCACCATAGAATGGTGACGGGGTATAATAAGTTTGTCATTCCGTTTGTAACGCATCGAAATATCGATTTCCGACTATATAAAGTATATATATTCTTGATCAGGGAGAAATTCTAAGACGATATAAGCATGTCCGTCTGTCCGTCTGTCTGTCTGTCTGGCTGTCTGTTGTAATCACGCTACAGCATTCAATAATGGAGCTATCGTCCTGAAATTTGGCACAGAATCGTATTTTGTCTGCGCGCGGGTCAAGTTCGAAGATGGGCTATATCGGGCCATGTTTTGGTATAGCCCCCATATAAACCGACCTCCCGATTTGGGGTCTTTCGCTTATAGAAACCGCAGTTTTCATCCAATTTGCGCGAAATTGAAAATCTAGAGATATTTTGGGACCTTGAAGAGGTGTGCCAAAAATGGTGAGTGTCGGTCCATGTTTTGGTATAGCCCCCATATAAACCGACCTCCCGATTTGGGGTCTTTCGCTTATAGAAACCGTAGTTTTCATCCAATTTGCGCGAAATTAAAAATCTAGAGGTATTTTGGGACCTTGAAGAGGTGTGCCAAAAATGGTGAGTGTCGGTCCATGGTTTGGTATAGCCCCCATATAAACCGACCTCCCGATTTGGGGTCTTTCGCTTATAGAAACCGTAGTTTTCATCCAATTTGCGCGAAATTGAAAATCTAGAGATATTTTGGGACCTTGAAGAGGTGTGCCAAAAATGGTGAGTGTCGGTCCATGTTTTGGTATAGCCCCCATATAAACCGACCTCCCGATTTGGGGTCTTTCGCTTATAGAAACCGTAGTTTTCATCCAATTTGCGCGAAATTGAAAATCCAGAGGTCCATATTTTCGTATAGCCTCCATATAGACCGATTCCCGATTTTACTTCTTGGGCTTCTAGAATCGGAAGTTTTTATCCTATTTGCCTGAAATTGGAAATCTAGAGGTATTTTCGGGTCATAAAGAGGTGTGCCGAAAACGGTGAGTATCGGTCCATATTTTAGTATAGCCCCCATAAGAACGATCTCCCGATTTAACTCCTTGGGTTTCTAGAAACCGTAGTTTTTATCTGATTTGCCTTAAATTGTAAATATTCTGGTATTTTAGGCTCACAAAAACGTGTATCGGATTAAGTTTTTATCGGTCCATTTGGTAATGACATATATAGTAATGCTACATATAGACCGACTTCACTTCTTGAGGGTGTAGAAAGCGCACTTATCATGAAAATTGCTTGAAACTCAATGTAAAATTTCCAGATTTTACTTCTACAGATTTAAGATTTCAAATCAAGACGTTATTTTATAATTTTCTTGCACACTTACAAGAGATGTTAATGATTCCTCTAAAGCTCAAACAAAAATGGTTCTTATAAATCCAGAATCTGATATAGTCCTCATAGGTGAAATCTTTAAATTTATCTTCGGGAAGTGTCCTCAAGTCCTCAAGCCCTCCTGAAATTTCAAAGGAACCCCTAATATTTGGTTCATGGTGGTGGGTATTTAAGATTCGGCCCCGCCGAACTTACTGCTGTATATACTTGTTTCCCTTCAGAAAACAGTATTTTATCAAAACACGGAATTCCTTTTTTCCCGTTTTTTTTTCACAATAACAAAAGTTGCTTCACAAAAGACGCTCAATCTCACAAACTAAGTGACTTACAGACGTCGAATTTTGACACGAATCATTTGAAGGTTGGTACTATATAAAAATAATATGCATTTAATACTAGCGACGCCATCTAGGTTAAAGTGGCAGCCCGATTAAGATTCAGACTATGTGTCAGACTGGGGACTTATCAGCCAACCTATTATGATTCTATTATTACCAGATGACTTCGAAAAACTACAACGAAATATTTTTAAATATTTTAAAAGTTCTTAACGTCATTCACGGTTTAAGAAACACAAACCCATTTTCAACAATGAGGAAAATAATTAAAAGATTTTGGACATGTTGCATTTTGTAAAGCTCTTTTTTGCACTATAAGAAAGCTTTACCAATATAGTATAATAACTAACAAGTACATACGGCCGTAAGTTCCGCCAGGCCGAATCTTATCTACCATCCACCATGGATTGCGTAGAAACTTCTATTAAAGATTGTTATCCACAGTAGAATTATTTGGGTTTCGGTAACACTTGCCGAGGTATCCTAAACCTTCTTAACATCGTCTTCTAAATTGTATATTAGTCCATACGTGGTATATATTAGACAAAAAAGGCCGATATATAATATATAATTCAGTTCTTGACCGGTATATATAGAAAAAGTCTTAAAATAATTTCGAACCGATATGAACTTTTGCGCGGTAATTGGAGAGCCAGAATTGAAATATGAGGACTATATACTTATGAACCGATATAGACAAATTTTTGTGTGATTGGGGATCGATTTATCTGTAACTATAGACCGATATCGGATCGGATAAGTTTTGCTCCTTTAGAAATAAAATTTCTATAGAAATAAAACCTTAACAAAAGTTTCTATAGAAATAAAATTTTGGGAAAACTTTCTATAAAAATAAAAGTTTGGCAAAATTTTCTATAGAAGTACAATTTTGACAAAATTTTCAATAGAAATAAATTTTGGTAAAATTTTCTATAGGAGTAAAAACTTGACAAAACTTTCTTTATAAATAAAATTTTTGCAACAATTTCCATAGAAAAACATTTTGAAAAATAAATTTATAGAAATAAAAATTTGACAAAATTTTCTTTATAAATAAAATTTTGACACAATTTTCTACAGAAATACAATTTTAACAAAATTTTCTATAGAAATTAAATTTTGACAAAATTTTCTATAGAAATAAAATTTAAAAAAAATTTTCTATAGAAATAAAATTTTGACAAAATTGTCTATAAAATTAAAATGTTGACAACATTTTCTAAAGTAATAAATCTTTGGCAAAATTTTCTGTAGAAATAAAATTTTGCAAAACTTTCTATAGGAATAAAACTTTTGGCAAAATTTTCAATAGAAAAAACATTTTGTTAATATTTTCTATAGAAATAATAACTTGGCGAAAACTTTCTTTAAAAATAAACTTTTGGCAAAATTTTCCATAGAAAAAAAATTTTGCAAAATTTTCATAGAAATAAAATTTTGACAAAATTTTCTATAGAAATAAAATTTTGGAAACATTTTCTACAGAAATAAAATGTTGACAACATTTTCTATAGAAATAACATTTTAACAAAATTTTTTTAGAAGATTTTTTGTTCGGTAGTTTTTTGGTAGAATTTATTCCAAATTTTTGTAGATTATTTTTTGTTCGAGTGGCAAAGGTGTTCGGAAGTCAAACATCGGGATCGATTTATATGGTATAGTCCCCATATAAACCGATCCCCAGATTTTTAATTATAGACCGATATGGACCAATTTTTGCATGGTTGTTAGAGACCATATACTAACACCACGTACCACGTTTCAACCGGATCGGATGAATTTTGCTCTTCTAAGAGGCTACGGAGGTCAAATCTGGGGAGCAAAATTCATCCGATCCGGTTGAAATTTGGAACATGGCGTTAGAATGTGGTCTCTAACAAAAACGCAAGAATTGGTCCATATCAGTCCATAATTATATATAGCCCCCATATAAACCGTTCCCCAGATTTGATCTCCGGAGCCTCTTGGAGGAGCAAAATTCATCCGATCCGGTTGAAATTTGCAACGTGGTGTTAGTATAAGGCCGCTAATAACCATGTCAAAATTGGTCCCTGTCGGTCTATAGTTATATATAGCCGATCCCCAATCACACAAAAATTGGTCCATATCGGTTCATAATCATGGTTGCCATTCGAGCCAAAAATAATCTACCAAAATTTTATTTTTATAGAAAACAGTGTCAAAATTTTATTTCTATAGAAAATTTTGTCAAAATTTTATTTCTATAGAAAATTTTTCCAAATTTTATTTCTATAGACAATTTTTTCCAAATTTTATTTCTATAGAAATTTTTTTCCAAATTATGCTTCTATAGAAAATGTTGTCAAAATTTTATTTTGTCAAAATTTTATTTCTATAGAAACTTTAAACTTATTTATATACGTATGTAATCGGCCTTTTGTAGTTTAATATATACCACGTATGGACTGTGTGGTATATATTACGGTGTTAGGAAGTTTTAAGACATCTTGCCATCGGCAAGTGTTACCGCAACCCAAGTAATTCGATTGTGGAAGACAGTCATCAGTAGAAGTTTCTACGCAATCCATGGTGGAGGGTACATAAGCTTCGGCCAGGTCGAACTTACGGCCGTATATACTTGTTTTTTAATTGAAATGTCTTCAATCACAGAAATGATAGTATCAATTAAAAAATTAATTGATCCAATTAAAAAATTAATTGATGATATTAATTTCAGTGATTGATTTTTGTTTCAATTAGAAAATTTGTTGAATCAATTAAATTTTTAATTGAATATTTTTTAATTAAAATTTTAATTGGAAAAATTTTCGTAATTTTTTTTCTGTGTGGGGACTATATGCAATTATGAACCGATATGGGCCAATTTTTGCTTGGTTGTTAGAGACGATATACCAACACCACGTACCAAATGTCAACCGGATCAGATTAAGTTTGCTCCTCCAAGAAGCTCCGAAGGTCAAATCTGAAGATCGGTTTATATGGGGGTTATATATAATTATGGACCGATGTGGACCAATTTTTGCATGGTTGTTAGATACCATATACGTACACCACGTACCAAATTCCAACCGTATCGGATGAATTTTGCTTCTCCAAGAGGATTGGCAAGCCAAATCTAGGGGTCAGTTTATATGGGGGCTATACGTAAAAGTGGTCCGATATGGCCCTTTTGCAATACCATCCGACCTACATCAATAACAACAACTTATGCCAAGTTTAAAGTCGATAGCTTGTTTCTTTCGGAAGTTAGCGTGATTTCATTAGACGGGCGGACGGGCATACTCAAATCGACTCGGAATTTCACCTCGACCCAGAACATATATACTCTATGGGGTCTTAGAACAATACTTCGATGTGTTACAAACCGAATGACAAAGTTAATATACCCCCATCCTATGGTGGAGAGCATAAAAAAGTGGATGGTCCAATAAAGCGGACTGACGAGACTGTGGGATTCCGAAACAGCTGTATTCCCAACCATTTTGGACAACATTGTTGCCTTTCCATAAAATCATGATAAATAATGAGTAATGCTAGGCTCATATATGAGTCATAATATTATTACACACAAAAAATTTCACGAACATTTTTCCAATTAAAATCTTAATTGAGTTTTAAAAAATAGTCAATTAAAAATTTAATTGATTCAACAAATATTTTAATTGAAACAAAACTCGATCACACAAATTAATAGTATCAATTAATTTTTTAGTTGGACCAATTAATTTTTTAATTGACTGTCAATTAATTTTTTAATTGATATTATCATTTCTGTGATTGAAGAAGTTTCAATTAAAAAATTAATTGGATCAATTAATTTGGTGATTGAATCAGAAAAAATTTTTTTTGTGTGTACATAAACTAGAGTACGATAACGTACTTCGTATCAATGCGTAATAAAACTCTTATGAAACCTTCAAAAAACTTCATGCCACACAAATGGGACCATTTTTTTCTGAAATATCGAAATCTGAACTGATTTTGTCCCGACTTGGCAGCTTCATACTCTTACCGTCTTTCTCCTTTACTCACTTTCTTTTTAATTGAATTTATATTATGCTTATACTTAAAATTTAAAACGAAATTTAAAATATTTTGTAACCAATGTGCTTAAATGATGATATGTGACAATGTACGAGTATACCAGGGTATTGCATATAACTGCTCTAAACACATATGACTAGCACGTCCTGCTGGGTCTTCCTGTTTTCCCTCATTTAATATGGGAACATTTTCTGCACGTCTTAACACAAAACGCACAATTCATATTTTATGCCATCCTCAGCTCTGGACTATACGAGTAGACCAGCAAAGAAAACTCCATTTACCGACAAGAAAATTGAGAAAGGGCCTGGAATTATTAAACGAAACGTTATGCCTAAATTGTTATCAGATAGAAATTATCTTTTACCACGCCTCATATCTGTGCAAGTTTGACTTACTTCATTAAAAATTATAATTTTACTTTTGTATCATATTAAAAAAAATACTAAAATTATTTACTTACTACCTTCAATACCACACTGTAGACAATTTCGAACAATTGTTTTTTCCTTCATTCCTTTTTAAATTTAAACTTCAGAAAATTGTCGGTAAGTTGCTGTAGATGTCGTTGTTTTTTTTTTTTTTTGTTTACCACAACACCGGCAGTGGGTAAATTGTTGAGAGCAAAATATAAAAGAACATTTAAAAAATAATCGTAATTGTAATAAATTGTGGTGAAATTAAATTTATTGTCCTTTTGAAATGAACTCGTAAATTTGTTTATGCGTACAATTACTGTGACAAGTCCAAAGATCATGCGGCATTTATTATTTAAAAAAGCTTGTAGGCCAAAACGAAACCATTCAACGAGTCTCACAAAGGCAAAAACAAATTGCAAAGGAAAGTTTTTGCCCATGATATGTCCATAAGTAAAACCAAACGGATTTTTAAATAAAACAATGGAATATTAAACCATGTACTATAAGGCTAAAAGTTCGTCTGGGTCAGATCTTAAATACACACAACCATGGAACGCATACAAACTTTTCTTTGAAAACAATCCGGTTAATATTGGGTATTTAGTAAAGTATAGATAATTAGGGTTTTCTACTGTCAAAAATTGAAAACGTCATGTACCTGTATAAAAAGCAAAAAAACGTAAAAAAATTTAAAAAATACCTTATATTTGATTTCAAACTTCCACCGTAGGATGGGGGTATATTAACTTTGTCATTATGTTTGTAACACATCGAAATACTGGTCTAAGACCTCATATAGTATATATATTCTGGGACGTGGTGAATTTCTGAGTCAATCTAGCGAAGTCCGTTAACCGATCCTGTTGAAATTTGATAAGTGGTTCTCATACATGGTCATGGTCATATATATCCCCATATAAACCGACACACAATGGTCCAAATGGAGCCAGCGTGGTGCAATGGTTATCATGCCCACCTTGCATACACAAGGTCGTGGGTTCGATTCCCGCTTCGACCGAACACCAAAAAAGTTTTTCAGCGGTGGATTATCCCACCTCAGTAATGCTGGTGACATTTCTGAGGGTTTCAAAGCTTCTCTAAGTGGTTTCACTGCAATGTGGAACGCCGTTCGGACTCGGCTATAAAAAGGAGGTCCCTTGTCATTGAGCTTAAAATGGAATCGGGCAGTACTCAGTGATAAGAGAGAAGTTCACCACTGTGGTATCACAATGGACTGAATAGTCTAAGTGAGCCTGATACATCGGGCTGCCACCGAACCTAACCTAACCATGGTTCCAAATCGGTTTTTATACCCTAAACCACATAGTGGTATAATAACCTTCATCTGCCAAAAAATGTGCCTACCAGATATATTGATTTTAGACCCCATAAAATATATACTGATCGACTCAGAATCACCTCATGAGTCGATCTAGCGCTTGGTGTCCGTCCGTCTATCCATGTATTTGTTGTGTACAGGTTTCCGATCGCAATTATTAACCGATTTTGATGAATATTTTTTAGGCACAAGGACGACGCTATTGAATTTGGAAGAAATCGGACCAAATTTAGATATAGCTCCCATATATATGTATCGCCCGATTTCGAAAAACTGGGTCACATTGCACTTTTGTACAAAACGATCCTCATCAAATTTAGCACAAAGTAATCTTTTTTATCACCCTTCAAGACCGCAAAATTTCATCGAAATCGGGTCATATTTAGATAACGCTTCCATATACATGTATTGCCCGATTTTCCCAAATTTGTCCATAAAAAAATCTTATTTATTAAGCGATCTTACTCAAACTTGGCTTACTCTAATCTGTTATAGTACTAATAATATGTGCTAAAAAATCATCAAAATCGGTTCAGATTTCGATATAGCTCCCATATATATGTATCGCCCGATTTTGCCAAATTTGGCCGTAAAACCCTTATTTATCAACCGATCATACTCAAAGTTGTCTAAATGTAATCTTCTATAAACGATCTCACTCAAAGTTGGCTAGGTCCAGTCCCCTGTGGTATTAACTGTGTGGGCAAAATTTCATCAAAATCGGTTTAGATTTAGATATAGCTCCCATATATATGTATAGTCTGATTTTAAAAAAATTGCCCCAAATTTATTAACTGATCGTACTCAAATTTTGCACAAGGTAACCTTCTGTGGTATGAATAATATGTGCAACATATTATGCAATTTGGTTCAGATTTAGATATAGCTCCCATATATATGCATCGCTCAATTTTCCCTAATTTGGCCGTAATACTCTTATTTATTAACCAATGATACTCAAATTCCAAACTTTGATGTACTAGCCGATCGTATTTAGAGTTACACGTAGCTCTTTCATAATAATATTGCCCGATTTTTACAAATTTGGATTTATTACCCACAACTAATTGAGCGATTTTCTCTTTTTATACCCTCCACCATAGGATCTAAACATGCCCGTCAGTCTGTTGAAATAACTCTAACTTCCGAACGAAACATGATATCGAATTGAAACTTGGCACAAGTAGTTGTTATTGGTGTAGCCAGGGCTGTGGAGCCGGAGTCGGAGTCTGAAGATTTTGCTGGAGTCGGAGTCGTAAAAATTTTGCTCGACTCTGACTCCGGCTAAACCAAATTTTTTAAAACACTTCACATTTTTGTAACTAAGCAAGTTTTTACGCAAATTAGTTTCCATTGCGTTATTCATTCGATCAATGAACAGCATGATTGTAAATGAAAATCAACTTCCAATTACGGCTATCTTTTTATGTTTCCTAGAATGTTAGACTAGCAGATGGGCTGGATCGATCCATTTTAATGCCCATATTAATTTATTTGAAATATTTCAAACAATCGAAATTATTATTTTTATACCCACTACCATAGAATGGTGACGGGGGTATAATAAGTTTGTCATTCCGTTTGTAACACATCGAAATATCGATTTCCGACTATATGAAGTATATATATTCTTGATCAGGGAGAAATTCTAAGACGATATAACGATGTCCGTCTGTCTGTCTGTTGTAATCACGCTACAGTCTTCAATAATGAAGCAATCGTGCTGAAATTTTGCACAAACTCGTCTTTTGTCTGCAGGCAGGTCAAGTTCGAAGATGGGCTATATCGGTCCAGGTTTTGATATAGTCCCCATATAAACCGACCTCCCGATTTGGGGTCTTGGGCTTATAGAAATTGTAGTTTTTATCCAATTTGCCTGAAATTGGAAATCTAGAGGTATTTTATGACCATAAAGAAGTGTGCCATAAATGGTGAGTATCGGTCCATGTTTTGGTATAGCCCCCATATAGACCGATCTCCCGATTTTACTTCTTGGGCTTATAGAAACCGCAGTTTTTATTCAATTTACCTGAAATTGGAAATCTAGAGGTATTTTAGGACCACAAATACGTGTGCCAAAAATTGTGAGTATCGGTCCATGTTTTGGTATGGTCCCCATATAAAACGACCTCCCGATTTGGAGTCTTGGGCTTATAGAAACCGTAGTTTTTTTTCCAATTTGTCTGAAATTGGAAATCTAGAGGTATTTTAGGACCATAAAATGGTGTGCCGGCAATGGTCCGTATCGTTCCATGTTTTGGTATAGCCCCCATATAGACCGATCTCCCGATTTTACATGTTGGGTTTATAGAATCCGTAGTTTATATACAATTTGCCTGAAATTGGAAATCTAGAGGTATTTTAGGACCATAAAGAGGTTTTCCACAAATGGTGGGTATCGGTCCATGTTTTGATATAGCCCCCATATAGACCGATTTCCCGATTTTACTTCTTGGGCTTCTAGAATCCGAAGTTTTTATACTATTTGCCTGAAATTGGAAATCTAGAGGTATTTTCGGGTCATAAAGAGGTGTGCCGAAAACGGTGAGTATCGGTCCATATTTTAGTGTATCCTCAATAAGAACGATCTCCCGATTTTACCCCTTGGGTTTCTAGAAACCGTAGTTTTTATCTGATTTGCCTGAAATTGTAAATATTCTGGTATTTTAGGCTCACAAAAACGTGTATCGGATTAAGTTTTTATCGGTCCATTTGGTAATGCCTCCATATAGACCGACTTCACTTCTTGAGGGTGTAGAAGGCGCACTGATCATGAAAATTGCTTGAAACTCAATGTAAAATTTCCAGATTTTACTTCTACAGATTTAAGATTTCAAATCAAGACGTTATTGCATAATTTTCTTGCACACTTACAAGAGATGTTAATGATTCCTCTAAAACTCAAACAAAAATGGTTCTTATAAATCTAGAATCTGATATAGTCCTCATAGGTGAAATCTTTAAATTTATCTTCGGGAAGTGTCCTCAAGTCCTCAAGCCCTCCTTTCAAAGGAAACCCTAATTTTGGTTCATGGTGAAGGGTATTCAAGATTCGGCCCGGCCGAACTTAGTGCTGTATATACTTGTTTAATTTTATTTTAAGGCCATATACATATGTGGAATATTGACAGAAAATTTTTTCAAAGCTGTTTTTTATAGAAAATTTTGTCAAAATGTTATTTCTATAAAAAGTTTTGTCAAAATTTTGTTTCTATAGAAAATTTTGTTTGTCACATAATTTTTTTTTTAATTTTATTTCTATTGATAATTTTATTTCTATAAAAATTTAAGTCAAAATTTTATTTCTAAATGTTGTCAAAATTTTATAGTAATAGATTTTTTTATTAGAAAATTTGGTCAAAATTTTTTTTCTATAGAAAATTTTGCCAAAATTTTATAGTAATAGATTTTTTTATTAGAAAATTTGGTCAGAATTTTATAGTAATAGATTTTTTTATTAGAAAATTTTGCCAACATTTTATTTCTATAGAAAATTTTGCAAAATTTTATTACTATATAAAATTTTGCAAAATTTTATTTACTAGACAAACATTTTTCCAAAATTGCATGCTCACTGATACTCAATGCTAAGTCGAAAACTTGTAGAAATGACTCAAATTTTCAAATTTTTCAATGAATGAATCATAAATGCATTTTTGCGAAATTGTCTAAACAATTATAAATATTTCCCAAATATTGCCCGATATTTTGTAGAAGTCTGATTTGAGATTGTATCAAAATGTAGATCTAAATACAAAGTTGTGCAGAGTATATTATAATCGGCCCGCCCGACTTTAGATTTTCCTTGCATTTTCATTTTTTGTTAAAATTGTGTTACGTCCCATAAGGTTAGATTTAAATCTAATTATACAATTTATTCGAGCTTTATGGACAGATATAGATTAAGGAACATGGTTAATAGAGCCATTGAAAAGAAAACGCCAGATACAAATCTATACACGCCTGGACTGTACATGTATCGGTTCGGGCGAATGAACCTTTCCACAGCCTTTAGTATAGATCTGGCTGGGAGAGATGACTCAATTTTGGGCCCTTTATGCTAACTCCTTATGGAGAAAACATTTGAGAAATTTCCTCTTACAAATTGATTCATCTTTTTTCCCACTGTACATCATCTTTTCATATAACTTACAAGTCCCTTAATCTTATTTTTATTTCGTTTTGTTACATAGTAATGCAACAACACGAAATTTATTTTTAGAAAGCTAATTTGTTAGAATTCACCTAAGTGGTGAACAGTCGAACAATGCTTATTGTTTCTACAGTCAACTACAACATATGACAATTAACAGAAACTGGTTTCCAGGATACAACAACAATTCTAACGCGTACATTAGTCGTGTTTTTCCTAGTTTTACGACGGGCTCATCGTTGCTTATTATATTACATGTTAGCCTGATACCGAAACAGGCAATTGACGTCCAAATGCATTATATCTAATTATACAATTTATTCGAGCTTTATGGACAGATATAGATTAAGGAACATGGTTAATAGAGCCATTGAAAAGAAACGTCAATTGCCTGTTTCGGTATCAGGCTAACATGTAATATAATAAGCAACGATGAGCCCGTCGTAAAACTAGGAAAAACACGACTAATGTACGCGTTAGAATTGTTGTTGTATCCTGGAAACCAGTTTCTGTTAATTGTCATATGTTGTAGTTGACTGTAGAAACAATAAGCATTGTTCGACTGTTCACCACTTAGGTGAATTCTAACAAATTAGCTTTCTAAAAATAAATTTCGTGTTGTTGCATTACTATGTAACAAAACGAAATAAAAATAAGATTAAGGGACTTGTAAGTTATATGAAAAGATGATGTACAGTGGGAGAAAAGATGAATCAATTTGTAAGAGGAAATTTCCCAAATGTTTTCTCCATAAGGAGTTAGCATAAAGGGCCCAAAATTGAGTCATCTCTCCCAGCCAGATCTATACTAAAGGCTGTGGAAAGGTTCATTCGCCCGAACCGAAACATGTACAGTCCAGGCGTGTATAGATTTGTATCTGGCGTTTTCTTTTCAATGGCTCTATTAACCATGTTCCTTAATCTATATCTGTCCATAAAGCTCGAATAAATTGTATAATTAGATATAATGCATTTGGACGTCAATTGCCTGTTTCGGTATCAGGCTAACATGTAATATAGTTAGATTTAAATTTTAAGTACATAGATTTTGTAGAAGTATATACAATTTTGTATAAATCGATTCAGATTCAAATTCATGCATATGGGAATATAAACCTTTATATAGCTCGCAACAAATTTAAAGGATTTGGGATAGTATCAATAATTTTGGTCCACAAATACATATACTGTTGGTATCTTCTCATATTACGATGGGCATTTATATCATTACTTTATTTATTAAACATTGCCTTAAATTTGAAATATAGAGTTCAATTGGCATCAAATGTGAAATTAAGACCTTTTTTGCACACATAAATAAATACGATACTTTATATCGATCCACTTACGGTACCCCACCATAGAAGTACAAATTAGTGGTATTAAAATGAGGTTTTGTTATATTACCCGGAGTCGGAGTCGAGCTGATGAAAAATGCTGGAGTCGGTGTCGAGCAAAATTGGCTCGACTCCACAGCCCTGGGTGTAGGTCGGGTGGTATTGCAAATGTGCCATATCGGACCAATTTTACGTATTGCGGAGTCTTTTGGAGGAGCAGAATTCATTCGATCCGGTTGAAATTTGGTACGTAGTGTTAGTATATGGTCTCTTACAACCACGCAATAATTGGTCGATATTGGTCGATAATTATATATAGCCCCCATATAAACCGATCCCCAGGTTTGACCTCCGGAGCCTCTTGGAGGAGCCAAATTCATCCGATCCGGTTGAAACTTAGTACGTGGTGTTAGTATATGGTCTCTATGAACCATACAAAAATCATCGGTCTATAGTTATATATAGCCGACCCCCAATCACATACAAATTCGTCCATATCGTTTCCTAATCATGGTTGCCACTCGAGCCAAAAATAATCTGCCAAAATTGTATTTCTGTAGAAAATTTTGTCAAGGTTTTATTTCTATAGAAAATTTTGTCAAAATTTTATTTCTATAGAAAATTTTTTCAAAAATTTATTTCTATAGAAAATATTGTTAAACTATATATATTCTTGATCAGTGAGAAATTCTAAGACGATATAACTATGTCCGTTTGTCTGTCTGTCTGTCTGTCTGGTTGTCTGTCTGTCTGTTGTAATCACGCTACAGTCGTCAATAATCAAGCAATTGTGCTGAAATTTTGCACAAACTCGTCTTTTGTTTGCAGGCAGGCCAAGTTCGAAGATGGGCTATATCGGTCCAGGTTTTGATATAGTCCCCATATAAATCGACCTCCCGATTATAGAAATCGTAGTTTTTATCCAATTTGCCTGAAATTTGAAATCTAGAGGTATTTTATGACCATAAAGAGGTGTGCCAAAAATGGTGAGTATCGGTCCATGTTTTGGTATAGCCCCCATATAGACCGATCTCCCGATTTTACTTCTTGGGCTTATAGAAACCGCAGTTTTTATTCAATTTATCTGAAATTGGAAATCTAGAGGTATTGTAGGACCACAAATACGTGTGCCAAAAATTGTGAGTATCGATCCATATTTTGGTATAGCCCCCATATAGACCGATCTCCCTATTTTACTTCTTGGGCTTATAGAAACCGCAGTTTTTATCCAATTTATCTGAATTTGGAAATCAAAAGGTACTTTAGAACCGTAAAGAGGTGTGCCAAAAATGGTGAGCATCGGTCCATGTTTTGGTATGGTGCCCATATAAACCGACCTCCCGATTTGGGGTTTTGGGCTTATAGAAACCGTAGTTTTTATCCAATTTGCCTGAAATTGGAAATCTAGATGTATTTTAGGACCATAAATAGGTGTGCCGAAAATGATGAGTATCGGTCCATATTTTGGTATAGCCCCCATATAGACCGATTTCCTGATTTTACTTCTTGGGCTTCTAGAATCCAAAGTTTTTATCCAATTTGCCTGAAATTGGAAATCTAGAGGTATTGCCGAAAACAGTGAGTATCGGTCCATATTTTAGTATAGCCCCCATAAGAACGATTTCCAGATTTAACTCCTTGGGTTTCTAGAAACCGTAGTTTTTATCTGATTTGCCTGAAATTCTCTGGTATTTGAGGCTCACAAAAAAGTGTATCGGATTAAGTTTTTGTCGGTCCATTTGGTAATGCCTCCATATAGACCGACTTCAATTCTTGAGGGTGTAGAAGGCCAACTGATCATGAAAATTACTTGAAACTCAATGTAAAATTTCCAAATTTTACTTCTCTGGTGAAAATCTACAGATTTAAGATCTCAAATCAAAACGTTATTTTATAATTTTCTTGCACACTTACAAGAGATGTTAAGAATTCCTCTAAAACACAAACAAAAATGGTTCTTATAAATCCAGAATCTGATGTAGTTCTCATAGGTGGAATCTTTAAATTTATCTTCCGGAAGTGTCCTCAAGCCCTTCTGAAATTTCAAAGGAAACCCTAATAGTTGGTTCATGGTGGTGGGTATTTAAGATTCGGCCCGGCCGAACTTACTGCTATATACTTGTTTAGTTTAATATATACCACGTATGGACTAACTTACAATTTAGAAGACGGTGTTAGGAAGTTTTAAGATACCTTGCCATCGGCAAGTGTTACCACAACCCAAGTCATTCGATTGTGGATGACAGTGTTTAGTAGAAGTTTCTACGCAATGCATGGTGGAGGGTACATAAGCTTCGGCCTGGTCGAACTTACGGCCGTATATACTTGTTTTTATTCAATTTGCAAAAATAATCTAATAAGATAATAAAAGTGTAACAAAAAATACCGATAAAAATAAAAAGTGAAATTGGAAAAAAATCTTCTTTAAATTTTTTTAAATTTGATCCAAGTGGGCACAAATAAGTCACAACTTCTAAAGCAATGCTAGGGCTCCCAAAATAGAGTACTTCCGTGCTATGACAAGCCCATGTCAAATACATTGAAGATGATCCAAGTTTGCACTACTTCCCGATCACAAATTGGGAATCCAAACGGCTTGTTTGGAAGCTCTTTTTTGCTGGGATACAATGGTTCCGGGCGAACACAAAATTTTTTCTTTTCTTTTTCAAAAAGTCCCCAGAGACCTTATCATCCATCGAAGGGCTAATTTTACGGCCTCAAATGAACATAACTTATATGGCCTACACAGAGAATACAGATTGATTGTGACAATCGATTTTATTGCCAACCTCCTTTTGGCAGCTGTAGCAACTACCACTTGGCAGTTGTGTCACCCGACTGATTCGGTCGACACAACTAATACCACATATGGTGTTGGTTGGGTCTGCTGACGATATTGCTTGTGACTACCTTCATCATTCGGTTGTGTTGCTCAACCTAAATAATACTCATGACCGAATTAAAAATATATTTAAAATCAATTATTTCACAGTTAAATATTATATTTTATTTTATTTACATATAGGTATAGTTGTACAAATAAATCTAAATACGCTAAATGTATGTAATTAGTAGATAAAAATGTTTGACTAGAATCTCTACTTATTGTATCAAAATGTATCCACACCCAGATTCTTAGAGCAAAATTTTTTTTTTTTGGCGGTGAACATGCTAATATTGTGATTCCACAGCTAATATTGTAATTCCTATCCTACATACAATATATATATATATATATATATATATATATATATATATATATATATATATATATATATATATATATATATATATATATATATATATATATATATATATATATATATATATATATATATATATATATATATATATATATATATATATATATATATATATATATATATATATATATATATATATATATATATATATATATATATATATATATATATATATATATATATATATATATATATATATATATATATATATATATATATATAAATATAAATATATATATATATATATATATATATATATATATATATATATATATATATATATATATATATATATATATATATATATATATATATATATATATATATATATATATATATATATATACGTTTCTTTTTTAAACCAACTTGAAGCATACAGAAATATACCTTCCCTTCATAGTAATTAATTTGATAAAATAAAAACAAGTAAGAAAAGTCTAAAGTCGGGCGGGGCCGACTATATTATACACTGCACCACGTTGTAGATCTAAATTTTTGATAACATATCACATCCGTCACATGTGTGGGGGCTATATATAAAGGTTTGTCCCAAATACATACATTTAAATATCACTCGATATGGACAGAATTTGATAGACTTCTATAAAATCTATAGACTAAAAATTTAAGTCGGCTAATGCACTGGGGTGGAACACAATGTTAGTAAAAAACATGTAAGTAAAGTCTAAAGTCGGGCGGGGCCGACTACATTATACCCTTCACCACTATGCAGACCAAAAATTTGTGTTACCATTTCAAATCGTTCAAATTTGTTGGGAGTTATTATGAAGGCTTTTATTAGAAATATTTATATAATTTATATACAATATGGAGAAAATTTTTTGCACTTCTATAAAATCTCTAGAATTAAAATTTAAATCGGCTGACAACCTGGGATGAAACACAATGTTAGTTACAAAATATGGGAAATATAAAGCTAGAGCAATTTTAATGCAATTGTACGAAATAATATTTACGATTTATCGAGCGAGAAATACGTATTCGAGATAAAGGAAATTTTTTAGTAATATTTAAAATGTTTGCTACAGTGGCGTTTTTACAAGGATATTGGTTAAATCTCGGCATTATATGTGGTCAATTGTGGGTTGTGATATATTATTCGGCCTAGTTTATTTAAAACTCGACCGTTTTGTGGAAAGTGTGGCATTACAGTGTGAAATATGACTACGAAATCTGAACAAATTAGAGCAAAAAGCATATTAAATATATTCTCTGTGGAAACTATCGAGTCAACTGAAGGAAACTCCCATTGAAAATGGGTCTAAAATATGAAACATTCTACTCAACTGTGGCGTATATATACAAAATTTGAAGCAAATCAGGCTTCAACTCTGGCTTTTGTGCAAATCGGATGAAATATATATATGGGAGCTATCTCTAAATATGAACGGAGTTCAAACAAATTTGGCAGTTAACCATATTATCAAACGTACACTTTGTGCAAATTTTGAATCAAAACAGAGCAAATTTCTGGCTTTTGAAGCCATATAAGTGCAAATCGGACGAAAGATATATATGGGAGCTATATCTAAATCTGAACCGATTTTAACCAAATTTGGCACAGTTAACAATATTATTAAACGTACTCCTTGTGCAAATTTAAATCAAATCAGGGCAACATTCTGGCTTTTGAAGCCATATAAGTGCAAATCGGACGAAAGATATATATGGGAGATATATCTAAATCTGAACCGATTTTAACAAAATTCGGCACAGTTAACAATATTATTAAACGTACTCCTTGTGCTAAATTTGAAGCAAATCAGGGTAAAATTCTGGCTTTTGAGGCCATATAATTCCAAATCGGACGAAAGGTATATAAGGGAGCTATATCTAAATCTGAACCGATTTCAACCAAATTTGGAACAGTTAACCATATTATCAAACGTACACTTTGTGCAAATTTTGAATCAAAACAGAGCAAATTTCTGGCTTTTGGGAGCTATATCTAAATCTGAACCGATTTCAACCAAATTTGGCACAGTTAACAATATTACTAAACGCACTCCTTGTGCAAATTTTAAATCAAATCAGGGCAACATTCTGGCTTTTGAAGCCATATAAGTGCAAATCGGACGAAAGATATATATGAGAGATATATCTAAATCTGAACCGATTTAGCTGATGTTTTTCAGGTTTTACGTGACCGACAAAACATTCAGATGTACAAAATTTGAAGAAGATCGGTTCATAAATACGTGAATTATGATCAAATCGGTGATAAATATATATGGCAGCTATATCTAAATCTGAACCGATTTTTTCCAAAATCAATAGCGATTGTCTTTGACCCGAAGAAAGACCCCATACCAAAATTGAGGACGGTCGGACTTAAATTGCGAGCTGTAATTTGTGCACAAAATTACATATACAGACAGACGGACAGACAGACAGACAGAGGGACATCGCTAAATCGGCTCAGAATTTAATTCTATGCCGATCGGTATACTAAAAGATGGGTCTATGACTATTATTTCTTGGCGTTACATACAAATGCACAAACTTATTATACCCTGTACCACAGTAGTGGTGAAGGGTATAAATATGGGAAATATATAAATCTGAAGAAATGAAAGGAAACTTCGCAAAAGTTTATTTATGATTTATCGCTCGATATATATGTATTATAAGTTTAGGAAAATCAGAGTCATTTTTACAACTTTTCGACTAAGCAGTGGCGATTTTACAAGGAAAATGTTGGTATTTTGACCATTTTTGTCGAAATCAGAAAAACATATATATGGGAGCTATATCTAAATCTTAACCGATTTCAACCAAATTCGGCACGCATTGCTACAATGCTAATTATACTCCCTGTGCAAAATTTCAACTAAACCGGAGTTAAAAATTGGCCTCTGTGGTCATATAAGTGTAAATCGGGCGAAAGCTATATATGGGAGCTATATCTAAATCTGAACCTATTTGGCTGATATTTTGCAAGTTTTTCGAGACTCATAAAATATTCGGATTTACGGAATTTGAGGAAGATCGGTTGATATACACGTTAATTATGGCCAGATCGGTGAAAAATATATATGGCAGCTATATCTAAATCTGAACCGATTTTTTCCAAAATCAATAGGGATCGTCTTTGAACCGAAACAGGACCCTGTACTAAATTTTAGGACAATCGGACAAAACTGCGAGCTGTACTTTGAACACAAAAATACACCAACAGACAGACGGACAGACAGACAGACGGACATCGGACTAAAAGGTTGGTCTATGATTACTCTTTCTTGGCGTTACAGACAAATGCACAAACTTATTATACCCTGTACCACAGTAGTGGTGAAGGGTATAATGACATTTGAGAATTCATCAACCGACATTCGGCTGAAAATACCAAATATCAGGTAGAACTATTAAATGACAGTTACGAAATTTATTTAAGGTAGGTCATATCTATCGAATTCAATTTTTTTTTTCGAAAGAGAGGCAATTAGTTGCTGCAATTACGAACGAAAATCTGTTGAAATTATAATCAAATGATATTAAAGACAGACAAACGCTTGTGATCGAAGGAAATAGACCAACACAACTGATATTTAATTCTGAGTGTACATTAAATGAAATGAAATTTTATTTTCGTCGTTTTTTAATTGAAAATTTAAGATTTCTCTAGAACTCAAACAAACAAACATGGTTGCTAAAGATTCGGTCCGGCCGAACTTACAGCTTTATACGCTTATTTGTTTTTTACGTGACTACCCACCACAAGATACAATCTCATACATAGAGAAAATATTAAATCTCTAGTTTGGAAACCTTAAATTGATTTCATATACCCTTTACCTATCTCATTTGCCTCTTATTTGCTTCGATATTTATTCCAGGATAATTCAGCATGGTTCCTTTTAAATCCGTTTTTCATTCATTGATTATGTTCTTCCGATTTACTTTTGAGGCCTTCCAAAAGTTTTCGTTAGTCTTCACTAACTAACGAAACCACTCTCTGTGGTACAACAAACCATTGGCTAATTACCGAGAAAAGTTGCTGGCAAATTGCTGTCTGACCGACCGTTACTGAAAAAATAGGGATTTAATTGATTTTTTTTCCAAAAATCTCTTAGCTATGTTCTAGAAATAACCCTTTTATTGGGGGAACTCCTTTCTGAGTGCTTGATGGCCTGGACACACGTTTAATCGATGTGTGGAAAATAGCCAAAGGTCACTCCACCCCTTTGTGATATCATGGTTTCTGAAACGGTAGTTGCAAACCAGGCTATACGTTTTGTCATTGTGGTTGAAAAACATCAATGATATGGCCTCAATGATGATTGTGTTCTTACGAATGTTCTCATGAACGAAGAGAACTGAAAACATTGCCTCTGCGTGTATTGGAATTAAGGACAGCACCTACACTCCAAAGAAGATGTTTGCAATGTCATTGTGTTCTGCCATCTTCCGGTTTCCGGTAGAGTTAGATTTGGGACGCAGTATTGTCATCATTTCATTTTGCCATTGGCAAGTATGTCTCTTAAGTGCTGTAGATTTCCTTCGGCTGCAGTAGGAATCCCATTTTCTATTTTACTGTGCAACAAACTCAAAAAATCTATACTAACATGATTTAAGAGGGATATAAGATTATAGGCAGGCATATGCGACATAAGTGCCATCGTTATGTGTATTTCAAATATACACCGTCACTCTGAAGATTTATATCTGTGGAATTATGACAAATTCCATATTTTGTGTATAGTTTTTGAAGGCGCATATTTTTATACCCACCACCATAGGATGGGGGGTATATTAACTTTGTCATTCCGTTTGTAACACATCGAAATATTGCTCTAAGACCCCATAAAGTATATATATTCTGGGTCGTGGTGAAATTCGAGTCGATCTGAGCATGTCCGTCCGTCCGTCTGTTGAAATCACGCTAACTTCCAAACGAAACAAGCTATCGACTTGAAACTTGGCACAAGTAGTTGTTATTGATGTAGGTCGGATGGTATTGCAAATGGGCCATATCGGTCCACTTTTACGTATAGCCCCCATATAAACGGACCCCAAAATTTGGCTTGCGAGGCCTCTAAGAGAAGCAAATTTCATCCGATCCGGCTGAAATTTGGTACATGATGTTAGTATATGGTCTCTAACAACCATGCAAAAATTGGTCCACATCGGTCCATAATTATATATAGCCCCCATATAAACCGATCCCCCTATTTGGCTTGCGAGGCCCCTAAGAGAAGCAAATTTCATCGGATCCGGCTGAAATTTGGTACATGATGTTAGTATATGGTCTCTAACAACCATGCAAAAATTGGTCCACATCGGTCCATAATTATATATAGCTCCCATATAAACCGATCCCCAGATTTGACCTCCGGTGCCTTTTGGAGAAGCAAAATTCATCCGATCTGCTTTAAATTTGGTACGTGGTGGTAGTATATGATATTTAACAACCATGCCAAAAGTGGTCCACATCGGTCCATAATTATATATAGCCCCCATATAAACCGATCCCCCGATTTGGCTTGCGAGGCCTCTAAGAGAAGCAAATTTCATCCGATCCGGCTGAAATTTGGTACATGGTGTAAGTATATGGTCTCTAAAAACCATGCAAAAATTGGTCGACATCGGTCCATAATTATATATAGCCCCCATATAAACCGATCCCCCGATTTGGCTTGCGAGGCCGCTAAGAGAAGCAAATTTCATCCGATCCGGCTGAAATTTTGTACGTGATGTTAGTATATGGTCTATAACAACCATGCAAAAATTGGTCCACATCGGTTCATAATTATATATAGCCCCATATAAACCGATCACCAGATTTGATCTCCGGAACCTCTTGGAAGACCAAAATTCATCTGATTCAGTTGAAATTTGGTATGTGGTGTTAATATATAGCCTCAAACTCCTATGCAAAAATTGGTCGATATCGGTCCATAATTATATATAGGCCCTATATAAACCGATCCCCAGATTTGACCTCCAGAGCCCCTTGGAAGAGCAAAATTCTTGCCATTCGGTTGAAATTTGGTACGTGATGTTAGTATATGTTATCCAACAACCATGCAGGAATTGGTTCCTATCAGTCCATAATTATATATAGCTCCCATATAAACCGATCCCCAGATTTGACGTCTGGTGCTTTTGGAGAAGCAAAATTCATCCGATCTGCTTTAAATTTGGTACGTGGTGGTAGTATATGATATTTAACAACCATGCCAAAAGTGGTCCATATCAGTCCATAATCGTACATAGCCCCATATAAACCGATACCGAGATTTGGTTTTGGAACCTCTTGGAGGAGCAAATTTCATCCGAGTGAGTTGAAATTTGGTACATTGTGCTAGTATATGGTCGTTAACAACCATGCCTAACTAGGTCCATATCGGTCTATAGTTATATATGGCCCTCAGATAATTCGATCTCCAATCACACAAAAATTGGTCCATATCAAGTTCATAATTGTATATAGCCCCCATATAAGCAACCCCCATATTTCAATTCTGGCTCTCTACGTACAAAAAGTCGATTCGTAATTATTTGTAGACTTAACTATACATAACTTTTTTGTCTAATATATACCATGTATGGACTAAATCACAGTCTTTCGTAGAAGTTTCTACGCAATCCATGGTGGTGGGTACATAAGATTCGGCCTGGCCGAACTTGCGGCCGTATGTACTTGTTGTGTTTAAAAATTTTTATACCCACCACCATAGAATGGTGATGGGGGTATAATAAGTTTGTCATTCCGTGTGTAACATAACGAAATTTTGATTTCCGATTATATAAAGTATATATATATATATATATATATATATATATATATATATATATATATATATATATATATATATATATATATATATATATATATATATATATATATATATATATATATATATATATATATATATATATATATATATATATATATATATATATATATATATATATATATATATATATATATATATATATATATATATATATATTTTTACCCATATTTTTACCCAATTCGTCTGAAAGTGGAATTCTAGAGATACTTCAATTTATTTCAAGGACTTCTGGAATCCGGCTGACCACAAATAGGTCATCCGAATATGGTGTGTGTCGACCCATGTTTTAGTATAGCCTCCACATAGGCCGATCTCTAGATTTTAGATCCTCGAAAATCTGTATTTTTACCGGTCCGTTTGGTAAGGCATCGATATAGATCGATTTAACTTCTCCTCTTCCTCCGGAATGAAATTTTAGACAAACGAAATTCCCCTTTCGTATAAAGTATTTTCGTTTAGAGCAAACTAATCCGAATTTTTGATAAGCGATTCAACGATTGTCTTTAAAGTTTGTGTCAAAAGAAAACTATGCTTGTCTAAAATTTCGTTCCTCAGAAAAGAAAATACTTCTTTCAGGGTATAACAGGAGCACTGATCATGAAAATTGCTTGAAATTGAAAGTATAGTATATTCTAAAGATCTGGAAATTCGAATAGCGAAAAGATTACCTAATCACTGTAGTGTTTTTCAGGCTGAAATATTGGCAATAAGAGAGGTGGTGAATTGGCTGAGAAGTAATGTTCCAACAAATATTGGCATTAATATATACTCAGACAGTCAACCTGCAATAAAATCCTTGGACTCTGTGTTCCTTAACTCAAAAACGGCCATAGACAGCCGCAAATCTCTCAACGAGACGGCTGAGCAGTACAATATTCACCTAATATGGGTGCTTGGCCATAGGAACATACCGGGGAACTGTGAAGCAGATGTGTTAGCAAGGCTAGGAACTACCTTACATATTCCAGGGGAACTAGAATCTGTTGGTATGCCTCTGGCCACCTGCAAGCTCTTACTGCGTGAGAAGGCTGTTATGATGGCCAATATTCGATGGGAAAATTGCAAGGGTTGTAACGACACCAAGCAAATATGGCCCCATTTCAAGAATCTGATCTAGTCTTCACAGGTAGAATCTGGTTGAACTGATTTGCTTGGGAGAAAATGTGTCATCAAACCCCCTTTCTTTCAATTTTTTATACCCTCCACTATAGGATGGGGGTATATTAACTTTGTCATTCCGTTTGTAACACATCGAAATATTGCTCTTAGACCCCATAAAGTATATATATTCTGGGTGTGGTGAAATTCTGAGTCGATCTGAGCATGTCCATCCGTCCGTCTGTTGAATTTCCGAGCGAAACAAGATATCGACTTGAAACTTGGCACAAGTAGTTGTTATTGATGTAGGTCGGATGGTATTGCAAAGGGCCATATCGGTCCACTTTTACGTATAGCCCCCATATAAACGGACCCCCAAATTTGTCTTGAGGATCCTCTAAGAGAAGTAAATTTTATCCGATCCAGCTGAGATTTGGTATATGGTGTTAGTATATAGTCTCTAACATCCAAGCAAAAAATGGTCCACATCGGTCCATAATTATATATAGCCCCCGTATAAACCGATCCCCAGATTTGGCTTGCGGAGCCTCTAAGAGGAGCAAATTTCATCCGATCCGGCTGAAATTTGGTACATGGTGTTAGCATATGGTCTCCATATACTAAAAAATGGTCTCCATATATACCAAAATTCATCTGATTCATTGGAATTTGGTACGTGGTGTTAATATGTGGCCTCAAATACCCATGCAAAAATTGGGTATTTGAGGCCACATAATTATATATAGTCCCCATATAAACCGATCCCCAAATTTGACCTCCGGAGTACTTTGGAAGAGCAAAATTCATCCGATTTGGTTGAAATTTGGTACAAGGTGTTAGTGTATGGTCTGTAACATCCATGCGAAAATTGGTCCACATCGGTCCATAATTATATATAGCCCCCATATAAACCGATCCCCAGATTTGGCTTGCGGAGCCTCTAAGAGGAGCAAATTTCATCCGATCCGGCTGAAATTTGGTACATGGTGTTAGCATATGGTCTCCATATACTAAAAAATGGTCTCCATATATACCAAAATTCATCTGATTCATTGGAATTTGGTACGTGGTGTTAATATGTGGCCTCAAATACCCATGCAAAAATTGGGTATTTGAGGCCACATAATTATATATAGTCCCCATATAAACCGATCCCCAAATTTGACCTCCGGAGTACTTTGGAAGAGCAAAATTCATCCGATTTGGTTGAAATTTGGTACAAGGTGTTAGTGTATGGTCTGTAACATCCATGCGAAAATTGGTCCACATCGGTCCATAATTATATATAGCCCCCATATATACCGATCCCCAGATTCGGCTTGCGGAGCCTCTAAGAGAAGCAAATTTCATCTAATCCGCTGGTAATTTGGAACATGGTGTTAGTATATGATATTTAACGACCGTGCCAGAATTGGTCCATATGGGTCCATAATGATATATAGCCTCCATATAAACCGTTCTCCAGCTTTGACCTCCGGAGCCTCTTGGAGTAGCAAAATTTATCCGATCCGGTTCAAATGTGGAACGCGGTTCTGCATCCATGCAGAAATTGGTCCATATCGGCCTATAGTTATATATAGTCGATCTCTAATCATATGGGATATATATGTTAATATATATGTTAATATATATAAAATGTTTGTAAATGAATGAATGCAAACATATATTAATTTAGAAATAGCCTATAAACATATATGTGTTTAGTAGCTTGGAGCGCTATTTAACAGGGAGCGATATTGAATTAAGTTGGTGGTTGTTGCTTGTTATTACAAAATTAACATTTTATTTTTCCTTCGGCAATTGATCAGCTACTTCTTTGACCCTTACAAACTGTGTGGTCCGCTGTTCGAATCCCCGTCCGGCAAAAGGTAAAATTAAAATAAAATAAAAAATCATAAAATTGAATAATTTCTTCTACAATGTTTGTATTACAGAAAAAGGTGCTAAGAACTAAAAAATCTCGTGGAAGTGAGAAAGATGTCGGGGAATATACATTTGGTCAGAAACAAAATGTTGAGCATTCAGGTCGAAAACCTATGTTGTTAGCACCTATATTACCTGTTTATTTTCATAATTCATTATGATTGTAAATATATAAATAAATAAATAAAATTTTGAGCACAATATTGTTTGGGAGAATTTTTTTTAAGCATATAATATTTTTGGGTGCAAAATGCTTCCAAACATATTATATGGTCACATAATAACATATTGTTTTTTGGAAGACAACATTATTGAATTTGGATGCAAAAATACAAAATGTTTGGAACTTAGACTACCCAAACATATATTGTTTAGACCAATATGCTTTCAAACATATTATATATTGGTAGAGATCAAACATATAAATGTGTGGGCAATACCCAAAAATGTATATGCTTGAAGCAAAATATGTTTGGGAGTATATGTTACAGAAGCGATTTTTTGTGAGGGTGTGGCTTCAGTAGTTTGTGGTGGGAGGATGTATGTTAGAATTTAAAAACAAGTATAAACGGCCGTAAGTTCGGCCAGGCCGAATCTTATGTACCCTCCACCATGGATTGCGTCAATCGAATTACTTGGGTTGTGGTATCTTAATTCGTTTTCTAAATTGTGTGTTAGTCCATACGTGGTATCCATTAGACAAAAAAAGTATGTGTAGGTAAGTCTACAAATAATTACGAATCGATATGGACTTTTGCACGGTACGTAGGGAGCCAGAATTGCAATATGGGGGTCGCTTATATGGGGGCTATATACAATTATTGATATGGACCAATTTTTGTGTGATTGGGGATCGATTAATCTGAGGGCTATATATAACTATAGACCGATATGCACCTAGTTAGGCATGGTTGTTAACGGCCATATACTAGCACAATGTACCAAATTTCAACTAACTCGGATGAAATTTGCTCCTCCAAGAAGCTTCAAAACCAAATCTCGGGATCGGTTTATATGAGGGCTATGTATGATTATGGACTGATATGGACCACTTTTGGCATGGTTGTTAAATATCATATACTACCACCACGTACAAAATTTCAACCAGATCGGATGAATTTTGCTTCTCCAAAAGGCACCGGAGGTCAAATCTGGGGATCGGTTTATATGGGAGTTATATATAATTATGAACTGATAGGAACCAATTCCCGCATGGTTTTTAGAAGCCATATATAGTAACAACACGTACCAAATTTCAACCGAATCGGATGAAGTTTGCTCTTCCAAGGGGCTCCAGAGGTCAAATCTGGGGATCGGTTTATACGGGGGCTATATATAATTATGGACCGATTTCGACCAATTTTTGCATGGGAGTTTGATGCCATATATTAACACCACGTACCAAATTTTAACTGAATCAGATGCATTTTGGTCTTCCAAGAGGCTCCGGAGGTCAAATCTGGTGATCGTTTTATATGGGGGCCATATATAATTATGGACCGATGTGGACCAATTTGTGCATGGTTGTTAGAGACCATATACTAACACCATGTATCAAATTTCAGCCGGATCCGATGAAATTTGCTTCTCTTAGAGGCCTCACAAGCCAAATCGGTGGATCGGTTTATATGGGGGCTATATATAGTTATGGACCGATGTGGACCAGTTTTTGCATGGTTGTTAGAGACCATATACTAACACCATGTACCAAATTTCAGCCGGATTAGAGGCCTCGCAATCCAAATCGGGGGATCGGTTTATATGGGGGCTATATATAATTATGGACCGATGTGTACCAGTTTTTGCATGGTTGTTAGAGACCGTATACTAACACCATGTACCAAATTTCATCCGGATCGGATGAAATTTGCTTCTCTTAGAGGCCTCACAAGCCAAATCGGGGGAGCGGTTTATATGGGGGCTATATATAGTTATGGACCGATGTGGACCAGTTTTTGCATGGTTGTTAGAGACAATATACTAACACCATGTACCTAATTTCAGCCGGATCGGATGAAATTTGCTTCTCTTAGAGGCCTCGCAAGCCAAATTTGGGGGTCCGTTTATATGGGGGCTATACGTAAAAGTGGACCGATATGGCCCATTTGCAATACCATCCGACCTACATCAATAACAACTACTTGTGTCAAGTTTCAAGTCGATAGCTTGTTTCGTTCGGAAGTTAGCGTGATTTCAACAGACGGACGGACGGACGGACGGACGGACATGCTCAGATCGACTCAGAATTTCACCACGATCCAGAATATATATACTTTATGGGGTCTTAGAACAATATTTCGATGTGTTACAAACGGAATGACAAAGTTAATATACCCCCCATCCTATGGTGGAGGGTATAAAAATAATTTTGTTGCTCTTCGGGAGTTGGCATCACTGGCCACCATGTCCAAAAATGTTTTTCCTGTGCGTGTATGTATTCCCAAAAATCTGTTCATTAACTTCCATATAAATATAGAGGAAATTGCAGTATAAATACAAATGGAATGACAATTAAAGTGCCTCTTTGTCGGAGGAGAATATTGGAGAAATCTACATAAGCGCCAAGAATGTTCGATTGAATTCTAACGACTTATTGAATCGAAATTATATGTGACATGAACACAAAAATTCTATATGGATAAATTATTTACGATATTTTTAGCAAATAGTGGATTTTTTATCAATATTAAAGTTACAAATCTAATACGACATCATTGTAGAATAGAGGATTTCTTTATCGGTTTTGTAAGTGATAAATGCCAACGATATTTTTGTTGAATAGTAGATTTTTTTTATCAGTTAAAATATCAAAATATTTTCCATAAAACTCCAATTTTCCATAAACACTAAAGGTTGGAAGTTTATCACAGAAAAATTGAACAATATTTCATTTGGAAATTATTTTTTCCTTCTGGGCACATATGCTACGGCCTGGCAATATGTACTTATATTTATGTATCGCTGTAACAGGTAGTGATACTCTTACTTCTAAAAAAACTAACGAAATTTAAATCGCTATTAAGCCTTTATTTTGCAACATTCCTATATGGTTCTGTAATTAAGTATTTTTTGTAAAAAAAAAAAAGAATTTACCATAACTTTTATGTGAAACATACCAGAGAAATGAATATATCGAACAATATTAAAGGAATAATGACTTCAATATCAATAAAAAAAATTTATCATCAGCATTTTTATACGTTCATATACGAAATTCCCTATTTACAACAAATGTTCTTCTCAATATTATGGCTGGCAAACAATTTAAATGAAATTTATAAAATTTGATTTCGATTTTCTTTTTTTTGTTTTGGCCCAAATTTTTATGGAACAAAAATTCTGGTTTAACTCGTCGTCATATCTATCGATTTATCGATAAACATTATTTTGTGTATTATTTATGTGCTTAAGAGTATTAACATAACGAAAGGGATTTCCACAAATAAACTAAAGGATTATCTGGAAACATGGTATGGAGTTGGTTGCGATGGAATGGTATGACTAAGATGGGATAGGTTCGGATGTGATGTGTTTGTCCAAAAAACCAACCAACCATGCAAAACAAAAGAAACCACCCCTTTTACTCCTACCACGATTGCCTCTGGGAATGGCAATAGAAAAAGGCTTAAATAGAATATTGTACAGCGAAAGAGTAAAACAAAGGAGAATTGAAAGGAAAAATGATATATCCGTTTTTAGGATCCTCCAAAGGGTTGCTCTTCGATATGGAATAAAATATAAATAAAGTTTATGTGTATGAAACAAACCAAAGATGTACGATTACATTATATATCCATATATCAAAAAATATGTATACAATCGAAGCGGGGAAATTAGCCATTTATTGTGGATTGTGAGGCCTTAACCACCAGTTTAGCGAGGAATTCCAAAAGTTTTTTTTTTATTTGTATAAATACGTAAAATAGCTAAAACTATTTCTTTTGTGATAAGTGCACACTGAAAAAATTGACCTAAAAAGAAAAAGTATGAAACCTCAACTTTAGGATACGAATCGTTAAAGTCATATGTCTTTCTATCTAACATAAATTTTACTTAAAGTAAATAAAAACATTTTTGATTTAAAAAAATAATCTTTGAATTTACTAAGATATTTAGTCTTTGGATTCAGGATAAAAAGTTTCAAACATGGGGGGTCTTGCATCTTTGGTATAATTGTTTTTATACCCTCCACCATAGGATGGGGTGTATAATAACTTTGTCATTCCGTTTGTAACACATCGAAATATTGCTCTAAGACCCCATAAAGTATATATATTCTGGGCCGTGGTGAAATTCTGAGTCGATCTGAGCATGTTCGTCCGTCCGTCCGTCTGTTGAAATTACACTAACTTCCGAACGAAACAAGCTATCGACTTGAAACTTGGCACAAGTAGTTGCTATTGATGTAGGTCGGACGGTATTGCAAATGGGCCATATCGGTCCACTTTTACGTATAGCTCCCATATAAACGGACCCCCAAATTTGGCTTCCGAGGCCTCTAAGAGAAGCAAATTTCTTCCGATCCGGCTGAAATTCGGTACATGGTGTTAGTATATGGTCTCGAACAACCATGCAAAAATTGGTCCATATCGGTCTACTTTTACGTATAGCCCCCGTATAAACGGACCCCCAAATTTGGCTTGCGATTGCTCTAAGAGAAGCAAATTTCATCCGATCCGGCTGAAATTTGGTACATGGTGTTAGTATATGGTCTCTAATTATCATGCAAAATTTGGTCCACATCGGTCCATAATTATATATAGCCCTCATATAAACCGTTCCCCAGATTTGATCTCTTGGAGGAGCAAAATTCATCCGATCCGGTTGAAATTTGCAACGTGGTGTAAGTATAAGGCCGCTAATAACCATGCCAAAATTGGTTCATATCGGTCTATAGCTATATATAGCCGATCCCCAATCACACAAAAATTGGCCCATATCGGTTCATAATCATGGTTGCTACTCGAGCCAAAAATAATCTACCGAAATTTTATTTTTATAGAAAACAAATGTTATTTCTATAGAAAATTTTGTCAAAATTTTATTCCTATAGAAAATTTTGTCAAAATTTTATTTCTATAGAAAATTTTGACAAAATTTTATTTCTATAGAAAATTTTGTCAAAATTTTATTGCTATAGAAAATTTTTTCCAAATTTTAGTTCTATAGAAACTTTAAACTTAATTATATACGTATTTAATCGGCCTTTTTTAGTTTTCCTAACACCGTAATATATACCACATAGTCTATACGTGGTGTATATTATACCACGTATGGTCTATGTGGTATATATTACGGTGTTAGGAAGTTTTAAGATACCTTGCCATCGGCTTCAGTAGAAGTTTCTACGCAATCCATGGCGGAGGGTACATAAGCTTCGGCCTGGCTGAACTTACGGCCGTATATACTTGTTTTCGGCTAAATTTAAATAATTTGTTCGATTTTATTGATTCTTGATCTGTTCTTAAACTATTTGAAACAACAAAAAAAATTTTCCCATTAAAAGTATGAAATAAGCGAGTTAAAAACAGAATTGAATCAAATGAACTTCCTGTGCAGTTAAATCAATGAGTGCTTCCCGATTCCAAGTTTAAATCAGTCCCGAACAAAATATTGTTTGTATTGTTCAAACACATTATGTTTCACCTTAGGCATACACTGGTAGAAACAAAAATTAATTAAATTTTCTTTGTGTATATATATTTTAAAGGCGCCAATTTGTTACTTTCATTCTTTTACTTGCAGCTTACTCTCTAGGTCTCTCCTTATAAACACATATATGTTCATAGGATATTTCTAAATTAATATATGTTTACATCCAAACATATTATATTTACAAAAATGTTATGACCCAAACATAATATGTTCTAACATATGTGTCGCAAACATGTTATGCTAGTTTATGAACATTATATGCTTTCTTTTAAAAATATTGTGTTAAAAAGTTTAAGTTCTAAACATATAATTTTTACACCCAAACATACGTCTTTTTCGTCCATGTAAATCGTGCAATTTAACGACTATTTTTTTGGAAACAAATGGAAATTATTATATATGATTTTGGGGTGGTGCATTCGGCCTGGCTGAACTTAAGGCCGTATGTACACGTTTTGTGTGCAGTATCTGGAAAGATGTTGAGTATAACTTTGTGCTCCCTATTTATACCGCTGGATACATATATGTATGAATGTTATCCTGCATTTCTTTACTATTCTCTTGGCCTTCGTGTCTGGCAGTCAGAGTTACCCTTTTGGTAAATACTCTAACATCAACCTTTATCAAATATGTTCTTTTAAAGATAAGAATGAAAACAAATTTAATACCAACATTTTGATAATTTAAGTAAGAAAACAATCAACTTAATGTTAATACTTTAAGAACGACATTGTTTCGATTAAGTTTTATTTATAATAAATTCGATATTTCTCTGAATACTTTCATCTTCGTTTAAATTCTTTTCAGATTTAGTCCAGCCTGTTTGTCTGATTTACTCCTTGGAAAATGAAACAACCGCACTCTTCCCAAACATGTCCATTTATGTCGTCATCTAAATCGGTAAGTAATGAAAATTTCAACTTTATAGATCCAATAAGAGACTTAGAAATATTAATTAATAGCAAAATCTGTATGGCTATCGAGATCTGAAGAGCTAATTTGCATTAATTCTATGCTATTGAGAACCCACAAGAATAACTGAAAAAGAGGTAAAATTAGCTTTATCCACTCTAAAGTGTATCACAAAAAATTTTCTATGGAAATAAAATTTTCTCTAAACATAAAAATTTGACAACATTTTCTGTAGAAAGAGCAAGTAAGTAAAGTCCAAAGTCGGGCGGGCCGACTATATTATGCCCTTCGGCCACTATGTAGACACAACTTTTTGATACAACCTCAACTCCTTTAAATTTGTTGGGAGCTATATAAAGGTTTACATTTCCGTATACAAATATTTAAATCAGAACCGATTTGGAGAATTTTTTTTGTATACTTCTACAAAATCTCTAGACTTTAAATTTAAATTGGCTAACGCCCTGAAACGAAACACAATTAGTAGAAAACAAGTAAGCAAAGTATAAAGTCGGGCGGGGCCGACTATATTGATACCATCTCAATATTTTTGATACCATCTCAATGCCTTCAAATTTGTTGGGAGTATGTAAAACAAATATATACGGCCGTAAGTTCGGCCAGGCCGAATCATATGTACCCTCCACTATGAATTGCGTAGAAACTTCTGCGAAAGACAGTCATCCACAATCGAATTACTTGGGTTGTGGTATCTTAAAACTTCTTAACATCGTTTTCTGAATTGTGAGTTACTGCATACGTGGTATATATTAGACAAAAAAGGTATAATTTCGAATCGATATGGACTTTTACACGGTACGTAGAGGGCCAGAATTGAAATATGGGGGTCGCTTATATGGGGGCTATATGCAATTATGAACTTGATATGGACCAATTCTTGTGTGATTGGGGATCGATTTATCTGAGGGCTATATATAACTATAGGACCGATATGGACCTAGTTAGGCATGGTTGCTAACGGCCATATTCTAGCTTAATGTACCAAATTTCAACTGACTCGGATGAAATTTGCTCCTCCAAGTGGCTCCAAAACCAAATGTCGGGATCGGTTTATATGGGGGCTGTATATGATTATGGACTGATATGGACCACTTTTGGCATGGTTGTTAAACATCATATACTACCACCACGTACAAAATTTCAACCAGATCGAATGAATTTTGCTTCTCCAAAAGGCACCGGAGGTCAAATCTGAAGATCGGTTTATATGGGGACTGATATGAACCAATTCCTGCATGGTTGTTGGATACCATATACTAACATCACGAACCAACTTTCAACCGAATCGGTTGAGTTTTGCACTTCCAAAGGGCTCCGGAGGTCAAATCTGGTGATCGGTTTATATGGGGGCAATATATAATTATGGACCGATGTACCAAATCTCAGCCGGATCGGATGCTTCTCTTAGAGGCTTCGCAAACCAAATCGGGAGATCGGCTTATATGGGGGCTATATATAATTACGAACCGATATGGACCAATTTTTGCATAGTGGTTAGAAACCATATACCAACACCATGTACCAAATTTCCGCCGAATCGGATGAAATTTGCTGCTCTTAGAGGTTACGCAAGCCAAATCTGGAGATCGGTTTATATGGGGGCTATATATAATTATGGGCCGATGTGGACCTAACACTAACACCATGTACCATCAGCCGGATTGGATAAAATTTGCTTCTCTTAGAGGCTCCGCAAGCCAAATCGGGGGATCGGTTTATATGGGGGCTATATATAATTATGGACCGATGTGGACCAATTTTTTCATAGTTGTTAGAGACCATATACCAACACCATGTACCAAATTTCAGCCGGATCGGATGCTTCTCTTAGAGGCTTCGCAAACCAAATCGGGAGATCGGTATATATGGGGGCTATATATAATTATGGACCAATGTGGACCAATTTTTGCATAGTTGTTAGAGACCATAGACCAACACCATGTACCAAATTTCCGCCGGATCGGTTGAAATTTGCTTCTTTTAGAGGCTCCGCAAGCCAAATCGGGAGATCGGTTTATATGGGGACTATATACAATTATGGACCGATGTGGACCAATTTTTGCATAGTTGTTAGAGATCATATAGCAACATCATGTACCAAATTTCAGCCGGATCGGATGAAATTTGCTTCTCATAGAGGCTTCGCAAGCCAAATCGGGAGATCGGTTTATATGGGGGCTATATATAATTATGGACCGATGTGTACCAATTTTTGCATGGTTCTTAGAGACCATATACCAACATCATGTACCAAATTTTCAGCCGGATCGGATGAAATTTGCTTCTCTTAGAGGCTCCGCAAGCCAAATCGGGGGATCGGTTTATATGGGGGCTATACGTAAAAGTGGACCGATATGGCCCATTTGCAATACCATCCGGCCTTCATAAATAACAATTACTTGTGTCAAGTTTCAAGTCGTAAGCTTGTTTTGAGATCTAGGACAATTTGTGGAATTTTAACAATTTTTGCTACTTAGCAGTGGTGATCTAATTTACACAGCCGGCACCGAATCTAAATCTTATCCGAATCTGTGAAAAGTCTTCCTAGGCCTATAATTGCAGTAAATTTCTGTTGAAATGGGTGTAAAATATGAAATGTTCTATCATATTTTCCCAAATCAAGCGTATTAGAACTAAATTTGGTACACATTGCTAAAATCTTAATTGTACTCTTAGTGCAAAATTTCAAGTAAATCGAAATGAAAATCTAGTCTCCGATTGTTATATGAATCTAAATCGGACGAAATATATATATTATAGATATATCTAAATCTAAACCCATTTCAACCAAATTGCGATTGTCTTTAAGGGGAAATACGACCCTATGCCAAATTTGAGGACAATCGGCGAGCTATACGTTGCACACAAAAATACATGAACAGACATACTGACATCGCTAAATCGACTCAAAATTTAATTCTAAGACGATCGTTATACTAAACGATGGGTTTAGGACTGGTCCTTCTTGGCGTTACATACAAATGCACAAACTTATTACACCCTGTACCACAGTAGTGACGAAGAGTATAAAAAGTATGGGATTCGATGGAAAATATTAATTTTTATACTCAAATTGCGACAAATAATTTATAATTTCAGTAAAAACACAATCTGCTTTGGGATAAAATGCTTCCAAACGTACGAGGGCGGTTCGGAAACTTCTTAGCCTATCAAGGAAAGAGAATAGTTAGTTTTTCAAAAATATTTTTATTTTTCAATATAATCTCCTGAAACTTCAATACACTTAGTCCAACGCTTTTCCAGCAATTCTATCCCTTGATTAAAATAGTTTTCCTCAAGGTCTTCAAAATAATGGTTTACAACTGCATCTGCATTTGAGGTAAAACGCTTGCCAGCAAGGATATTTTTGATTTGGGAACAAGTAAGTCACTGCGAGCTAAATCAGGAGAATAAGGTGGGTGGTCAAGCAACTCGTACTTTAATTCGTTGATTTTACCCATTGTTAAAACACTCTTGTGCGCTGGTGCGTTGTCTTGATGAAAAATTATTTTTTTTTGTGTTGTAAGCGAGGACGTTTTTCTCGAATTTGTACATTTAATTGATCCAAAAGGTTGCAATAGTACTCTGAATTTATTGTTTTACCCTTTTGCAGGAAATCAATTAATAAAATACTTTTGAAGTCCCAAAAACCGTTGCCATAACCTTACCAGCCGATTGAATTGTTTTTGCCTTCTTTGGGGCACTTCCTCAAGCTTCAGTCCATTGTTTGGATTGTTCTTTTGTCTCTGGAGTATAGTGGTGCCTACATGTCTACGTGGTTCACTTGCAATGCTTGTACGACCACTTTCACCTCACACATTCACCATATCATTATGAATTTCATGTCCCGATAAACCTTTTTTATGTAAATATTTAATGACAGCACGCATTTCTAATTTTTCCATTATAAAAAAATTGCGGATGCGTCTTTTTTGAACACCTGTTTCTATATGAAGGAGTTGCCAGATCGAAACAAAATTTAACATGTGTTCATAACAGAGATTTCAGAGTTTCCAAAACACTTAACTTTTTTCTGTTTATACCGCGCTTTTTGTGCTAGGCTAAGAAGTTTCCGAACTGCCCTCGTATAGTATTGTTTGGGGCAATGTGCTTCCAAACATATTCCAAACATATAAATACAACAAATATCATAATGTTTAGGCAATATCCAAAAGTATATATGCTTCCTGCAAAATAACGGGGGCTATAACCACCCAGAGGTCATATGGTTAGCTCCCAATTTCTTGTAGCTGTTGTCCATATGCCAACCGAAATGCTTAAAATAATGATATCCAAATTAAATGTTCATTTTGTTTCGTCTTATGTTCTGTAATAGAATCTCAAAGTACTTTTGAGTTTAAAATATTTGCCAACACTTTTCTTGACCTTTGTCTTAAATTCTCTCTGGTAAAGATTAGATTTATAAAATTTTACCAAGAAAATCTCTGTTTCGAAGGCAGTATTATTTTTATACCCTCCATCATAGGATGGGGGTATATTAACTTTGTCATTCCGTTTGTAACACATCGAAATATTGCTCTAAGACCCCATAAAGTATATATATTCTGGGTCGTGGTGAAATTCTGAGTCGATCTAAGCATGTCCGTCCGTCCGTCCGTCCGTCTGTTGAAATCACGCTAACTTCCGAACGAAACAAGCTATCGACTTGAAATTTGGCACAAGTAGTTAATATCGATGTAGGTCGGATGGTATTGAAAATCGGCCATATCGGTCCACTTTTACGTATAGCTCCCATATAAACGGACCCTCAGATTTGGCTTGTGGAGCCTCTAACAGAAGCATATTTCATCCGATCCGGCTGAAATTTGGTATATGGTGTTGGTATATGGTCTCTAACAACCATGCAAAAATTGGTCCACATCGGTCCATAATTATATATAGTCCCCATATAAACCGATCCCCAGATTTGGCTTGCGGAGCCTCAAAGAGATGCAAATTTTATCCGATCCGGCTGAAATTTGGTACATGGTGTTGGTATATGGTCTCTAATAACCATGCAAAAATTGGTCCATATCGGTCCATAATTATATATAGCCCCCATATAAACCGATCCCCAGATTTGGCTTGTGGAGCCTCTAAGAGAAGCATATTTCATCCGATCCGGCTGAAATTTGGTACATGGTGTTGGTACATGGTCTCTAACAATCATGCAAAAATTGATCCACATCGGTCCATAATTATATATAGCCCCCATATAAACCGATCCCCAGATTTGGCTTGCGCAGCCTCAAAGAGAAGCAAATTTCTTCCGATCCGGCTGAAATTTGGTACATGATGTTGGTATATGGTCTCTAACAACCGTGCAAAAATTGGTCCAAATCGGTCCATAATTATATATAGCGCCCATATAAACCGATCCCCAGATTTGGGTTGCGGAGCCTCAAAGAGAAGCAAGTTTCATGCGATCCACCTGAAATTTGGTACATGATATTGGTATATGGTCTCTAACAACCATGCAAAAATTGGTCCACATCGGTTCATAATTATATATAGCCCCCGATCCCCAGATTTGGCTTGCGAAGTCTCCAAGAGAAGCAAATTTCATCCAATCCGGTTGTAATTTGGAACATGGTGTTAGTATATGATCTTCAACAAACGTGCCAGAATTGGTCCATATCGGTCCATAATTATATATAGCCCCCATATAAAACATTCTCCAGATTTGACCTACGGAGCCTCTTGGAGGAGCAAAATTCATCCGATCCGGTTCAAATTAGGAACGTGGTGTTAGTATATGGTCGCTAACAACAATACCAAAATTGGTCCAATCACACAAAAATTGGTCTATATCGGTTCATAATAAAATTTTCATCATTGTCAATATTTTATTTCTATAGAAAATTTTGTTCAAATTTTATTCGGTTCATAATCATGGTTGCCACTCGAGCCAAAAATAATCTACCAAGATTTTATTTCTATAGAAAATTTTGTTAAAATTTTATTTCTGTAGAAATTTTTGTCAAAATTTTCTTTCTATAGAAAATTTTGTCAAAATTTTTATTTTTATAGAAAATTTTGTGAAAATTTTATTTCTATAGAAAATTTTGTTAAAATTTTATTTCTGTACAAAATTTTGTCAAAATTTTATGTCTACTTTGTCAAACTGAATTATATACGTATTGGATCGATCTTTTTTGATTTAATATATACCACGTATGGACTTACATACAATTTAGAAGATGGTGTTAGAAGCGTTACCGCAACTTAAGTAATTCGATTCTGGATGGCAGTGTTTAGAAGAAGTTTCTACGCAATCCATGATGGAGGGTACATAAGCTTCGGCCTGGCCGAACTTACGGCCGTATATAGTTGTTCATTGTTTGAACTTAAAACTCGTCTGACGCAGAATAACAATCTGCAAAATTATGATTGATTTGGATTACCCAAGGAAATTAATCATTAAATTACAACTTTAATCCCAATATCTCGCCTTGAAATAAAAAACCTCTTATATATCCAGCAACCGAATTGTAGAGGCAAAGTCAAGCCTTTTGAAAACCCAAAAACGTATGAACGAGAAAACGGCAAAAAAAAACAGTTTTTCCTATTCACATATGAGCAACAGTATGTATATACCAGAGGTACTTCATCATTGGACATGAAGCAAAAAGAAGGAGGTGA
Source organism: Haematobia irritans (assembly GCF_050003625.1). Lineage (NCBI taxonomy): Eukaryota > Metazoa > Arthropoda > Insecta > Diptera > Muscidae > Haematobia > Haematobia irritans. The sequence continues at coordinate 144,273,906 of NC_134397.1, read as the reverse complement.
CGTTCCACATCATAATTTTTCTTTATGCCAACAACATAGCCTTATAGCAAAATAGGAACATTAAGGTCGGACGCTTTGAATAGAGAAGCCAACTGGTTACAATGAAAACAAGTATATACTGCCGTAAGTTCGGCCAGATCGAAACTTATGTACTCTCCACCTTCTAAACACTGCCATTCACAATCGAATTACTTGGGTTGCGGCAACGCTTGCCGATATCAAGGTATCTTAAAACCTCCTAACACCGTCTTCTAAGTTATAATTAAGTCAATACGTGGTATACATTAAATTAAACAAGACCGATTGAAAACGTATATAATTCAGTTTGACAAAATTTTCTATAGAAATAAAATTTTGACAAAATTTTCTATAGAAATAAAATTTTGACAAAATTTTCTATAGAAATAAAATTTTCTATAGAAACAAAATGTTGACAAAATTTTCTATAGAAATAAAATTTTAACAAAATTTTCTATAGAAATAAAATTTTAACAAAATTTTCTATAGAAATAAAATTTTGACAAAATTTTCTATAGAAATAAAATTTTACCAAAATTTTCTATAGAAATGAAATTTTGACAAAATTTTCTATAGAAATAAAATTTAGACAAAATTTTCTATCGAAATAAAATTTTGACAAAACTTTCTATTGCAATAAAATTTTGACAAAAATTTTCTATAGAAATAAAATCTTGACAAATTTTGTGTATTAATAAAATGTTGACAAAATTTTCTATAGAAATAAAATTTTGACAAAAATTTTCTATAGAAATAAAATGTTGACAAAATTTTCTATAGAAATAAAATTTTAACAGAATTTTCTATAGAAATAAAATTTTAACAAAATTTTCTATAGAAATAAAATTTTAACAAAATTTTCTATAGAAATAAAATTTTGACAAAATTTTCTATAGAAATAAAATTTTACCAAAATTTTCTATAGAAATGAAATTTTGACAAAATTTTCTATAGAAATAAAATTTAGACAAAATTTTCTATCGAAATAAAATTTTGATAAAACTTTCTATTGCAATAAAATTTTAACAAAATTTTCTATAGAAATAAAATCTTGACAAATTTTGTGTATTAATAAAATGTTGACAAAATTTTCTATAGAAATAAAATTTTGACAAAATTTTCTATAGAAATAAAATGTTGACAAAATTTTCTATAGAAATAAAATTTTAACAGAATTTTCTATAGAAATAAAATTTTAACAAAATTTTCTATAGAAATAAAATTTTGACAAAATTTTCTATAGAAATAAAATTTTATCAAAATTTTCTATAGAAATGAAATTTTGACAAAATTTTCTACAGAAATAAAATTTAGACAAAATTTTCTACAGAAATAAAATTTAGACAAAATTTTCTATAGAAATAAAATTTTGGTAGATTATTTTTGGTTCGAGTGGCAACCATGATTATGAACCGATATGGATCAATTTTTGTGTGATTGGGGATCGGCTTTATATCACTAAAGACCGATATGGACCACACATATACTATTTAACACAATGTTCCAAATTTCAACCGGATCGGATGAATTTTGCTCCTCCAAGAGGCTCCGGAGGTCAAATCTGGGGAACGGTTTATATGGGGGCTATATATAATTATGAACCGATATATACCAATTTTTGCATGGCTGTTAGAGACCATATACTAACACCACGTACTAAATTTCAACCGGATCGGGTGAACTTTGCTCCTCCTAGATGCTCCAGAGGTCAAATCAAAGGATCGGTTTATATGGGGGTTATATATAATTATGGACCGATGTGGACCAGTTTTTGCATGAGCCACCGTGGTGCAAGGGTTAGCATGCCCGCCTTGCATACACAAGGTCGTGGGTTCGATTCCTGCTTCGACCGAACACCAAAAAGCTTTTCAGCGGTGGATTATCCCACCTCAGTAATGCTGGTGACATTTCTGAGGGTTTCAAAGCTTCTCTAAGTGGTTTCACTTTTTGCTCCTCCTAGATGCTCCGGAGGTCAAATCAAAGGATCGGTATATATGGGGGCTATATATAATTATGGAATGATATGGACCAATTTTTGCACGGTTATTAGAGACCATATATTTACACGACGTACCAAATTGGTACCAGATTGGATGAATTTTGCTCTTTCAAGAGGCTCTGGAGGTCAAATCTGGGGAACGGTTTATATGGGGCTATATATAATTTTGGACCGATATGGACCAATTTTTGCGTTGTTGTTAGACACTATATACTTACATCTGGTACCAAATTTCAACCGGATCGGATGAATTTTGCTCTTCCAAGAGGCTCCGGAGTTCAAATCTGGGGATCGGTTTATATGGGGGCTATATATTTATTTATTTATTTATTTATTTATTTAAGTCTATAGATCAATGTTCCTTACAGACTTCAAAAAATAAAACCATTCCATATAATTATAGACCGATATTTCTGCATGGTAGTTAGAGACATTATAATAATACCACGTACCAATTTTCAACCGGATCGGATGAAATTTGCTTCTCTAAGAGGATTCGCAAACCAAATCTGGGGGTCCATTTATATGGGAGCTATACGTAAAAGTGAACCGATATGGCCCATTTGCAAAACCATCCGACCTACATCAATAACAACTACTTGTGCCAAGTTTCATGCTGATAGCTTGTTTCGTTCGGAAGTTAGCGTGATTTGAACAGACGGACGGACATGCTTAGATCGACTCAGAATTTCACCACGACCCAGAATATATATATATATATATATATATATATATATATATATATATATATATATATATATATATATATATATATATATATATATATATATATATATATATATATATATATATATATATATATATATATATATATATATATATATATATATATATATATATATATATATATATATATATATATATATATATATATATATATATATATATATATATATATATATATATATATATATATATATATATATATATATATATATATATATATATATATATATATATATATATATATATATATATATATATATATATATATATATATATATATATATATATATATATATATATATATATATATATATATATATATATATATATATATGACAAAGTTAATATACCCCCATCCTATTGTGGAGGGTATACAAATATTCACAATATCATTAATTCAAAATTAGATTTTTTACATTAGGCTTACAACTTTTGCGACATACATACGTATTATACCATCGCAAACGTTTGTCGCAAAAGTCACAGTTTGCTACTGTGGTACAGGGTATAATAAGTTTGTGCATTTGTATGTAACGCCAAGAAGGGAAAGTCTCAGACCCATCGTTTGGTATACCGATCGTCTTAGAATTAAATTCTGAGTCGAGTTAGCGATGCCCGCCTGTCTGTATGTATATGTTATTTTGTGTGCAAAGTACAACTGTCAGTTTAAGTCCGCTCGTCATCAAATTTGGTACTTCGGCTCAAAGACAATCGCTAATGATTTTGTAAAAAAAATCGGTTCAGATTTAGATATAGCTGTCATATAAATTTATCACCGATCTGATCATAATTGGCGTGTTTATCAACGAATTTTCTTAAACTTTTGGACAGCCCAATGTTTTGGGGCTGTCGTAAAATTTGCAAAATATCAGCCAAATCGGTTCAGATTTAGATATAGCTCCCATATATCTTTCGTCCGATTTGCACTTATATGGCCTCAAAAGCCAGACTTTTGCCCAGATTTGCTTCAAAATTTTCACAAGGAGTGCGTTTAATAGTATCGTTAAGTGTGACAAATTTGGTTAAAATCGGTTCCCATTTAGATAAAGCTCCCATATATCTTTCGTCCGATGTGCACTTATATGGCCTCAAAAGCCAGATTGTTGCCCTAATGTGCTTAAAATTTTACACAAGGAGTACGTTTAATAGAATAATGAAGTGCGTCATATTTGGTTGAATATAGCTCCCATATATATCTCATATGACTACGGAGACCAAAGGTATTCTCCCATTTACGTAAAATTTTGGAGAGATAGCAGAATTATTATTCTAACTATGCATGTCAAATTTGGTAAAAATCGGTTCAGATTTAGATATAGCTCTCATAATATGTACGCCAGAGTTGGGGAAATATGGTAGAAAGTTTCATCTTTTAGACTCATTTTCAATGGGACTTTCCTCCAATTTCCTCCTCGATAGTTTCCACAGATAATATATTTAATATGCTATTTTAGTGTGTCATTTTGATTTAATTGGTTCAGATGTAGATAAATCCTCCATATGTTTGTTCTTCTGCTTTATACATATGGGACCAAAATACCCACATTTTACATAAAATTCTGTGATGGTGTCCCCATATCGTAGTCATATCCCTGCAGGAAATGGATCAACCACAGAACAGGTACATGACTAGTCCCTGGTGTTTATGGACTAGTCCCAGTTCAGGTCAAAACGTATGGAAGGGACCGGTCACTTTAACATGGGTGTTTCATTGACGGGGTAAATTTACATTTTAGGACGCGTCTTGGACTCATCCCAAAGGACACGTCCTGGTACACCAAGGAGCACCCCATAATCGGACAAACTCTTAGAAATCTATTTCAATTTGGACATCCCAATCGAACCCGAAATTAAAAAAAAAAAACAAGTAAGTAAAGTAGAAAGTCGGGCGGGGCCGACTATATCATACCCTAAACCACCATTACAGAATTAGTAATCATAAGCATTTGTGGGGTAACATATAGGTCTGGGAGATAAACCGCAGTTGCATATTTAAGAAAATTAAGGGGTACATGTCTATGGGTGCTTTGTGTCAATCTGACTATAGCTCATAGTCAATGTTGCCACGGAAAATGTTCGCTTTACCCTACAAGGTCAAAAAAAGTTCCCTACTTTCCCATACATTCCCAAACAATTTTCCCTACTATATTTTTCGTTAAATGTAAAAAAATTTTACAAAACAAAAATGGTTCTAAGTACTTTATTATCTTAAAACATGAATATGCAACGTATATAACTTAGAATATAAATTTGTATTACCACCACGGTTGCCACAGTTTGTAGAATTCTACCCAAATTAGTAATCTTTTTTGTTAAATCTCTATAAAAATAAAATTTTGGAAAAAAGTTTCTATAAACAAATTTTTGTGAGAAAATTTTCTATAGAAATAAAATTTTGACAATAAATTCTATAGAAATAAAATTTTGAGAAAATTTTTTATAGAAATAATATTTTGAAAAAAATTTCTATAGAAGTACAATTTTGACAAAATGTTCTATAGAAATAAAATGTTGACAAAATTCTCTACAAGAATAAAGTTTACCACACATTGTTAAAGATCAAGCCTTGTCGGCTTCTAATTTCCTCCTCTGGAGCCACCAAAATGTAAAAATTATTACAAAATGTGTTGAATGAAAATGTCCCACATTGTGGCCCTAGGTCCCTACAAGACGCTAAATATTAGACAACCCCTACATATAGGGATTTTCCCCTACTTCTAGCAACACTGGCTGTGTTGGTATTGCGCCTACGGAGTTTGTATGCCACTAATATTGAGCCCATTATTAAAAAAGAGAAAATCGTTAAATTAGTGTGGGTAATAAATACAAATTTGTAAAAATCGAGCAATATTGTTATGTAAGAGGTACAAGTACGTATAAGTACGATCAAAATTTGAAATTTGCGTAACATTGGTTAATAAATAAGAGTACTATGGCCAAATTTGGGAAAATCGAGCGATTCATATATATGGAAGCTATATCTAAATCTGAACCAATTTGCATAATATTTTGCGGGTTTGATTAATACCACAAACGGTTACCTTGTGCAAGATTTGAGTAAGATCAGTTAAGAAATGAGGCCTGTATGGTCAAACATAAGGTTATTAGGGGCGAATTTTTCAAAATCGGGTGATACATATATGGGAGCTATATCTAATCTTAACCGATTTCGATGAAATTTTGCACATATAGTTAGTACTATAGAGGACTGGATCTAGCCAAGTTTTAGTAAGATCGGTTAATAAATAAGGGTTCTATGGCCAAATTTGGGAAAATCGGGCTATACATATATATGGGAGCTATATCTAAATCTGAACCGATTTCGATGATTTTTTGCACATATAGTAAGTGCTATAGAAGACTACATTTACCCAAATTTGAGTAAGATCGGTTGATAAATAAGGGTTTTATGGCCAAATTTAGAAAAATCGGGCGGTACATATATATGGGAGCTATAGCTAAATCTGAACCGACTTCGATGATTTTTTGCACATATAGTTAGTGCTTTAGAAGATTATATTTAGCCAACTTTGCGTAAAATCGGTCGATAAATAAAGGTTTTATGGCCAAATTTAGAAAAATCGGGCGGTACATATATATGGGAGCTATAGCTAAATCTGAACCGATTTCGATGATTTTTTGCACATATAGTAAGTGCTATAGAAGACTACATTTACCCAAATTTGAGTAAGATCGGTTGATAAATAAGGGTTTTATGGCCAAATTTAGAAAAATCGGGCGGTACATATATATGGGAGCTATAGCTAAATCTGAACCGATTTCGATGATTTTGTGCACATATAGTTAGTGCTATAGAAGATTATATTTAGCCAACTTTGCGTAAAATCGGTCGATAAATAAAGGTTTTATGGCCAAATTTAGAAAAATCGGGCGGTACATATATATGGGAGCTATAGCTAAATCTGAACCGATTTCGATGATTTTTTGCACATATAGTTAGTGCTATAGAAGACTACATTTAGCCAAATTTGGGTAAGATCGGTCGATAAATAAAGGTTTTGTGGCCAAATTTGGGAAAATCGGGCGATACATATATATGGGAGCTATAGCTAAATCTGAACCGATTTCGATGATTTTTTGCACATATAGTTAGTGCTATAGAAGATTACATTCAGCCAACTTTGAGTAAGATTGGTTGATAAATAAAGGTTTTGTGGCCAAATTTGGGAAAATCGGGCGATACATATATATGAGAGCTATATCTAAATCTGAACCGATTTGGATGACTTGAAGGGCGATGTAAAAGATTACCTTTTGCCAAATTTGGTGACGATCCGTTTGAAAAAACGCGCAACGTGGCCCCATTTGTCGAAATCGGGCGATACATATATATGGGAGCTATATCTAAATTTGATCCGATTTCTTCCAAATTCAATAGCGTTCGTCCTTGTGCCCAAAAAACTCCCTGTACCAAATTTCATCAAAATCGGTTAGTAATTGCGACCGGAATCCTGTGAACAACAAATACATGGACAGACGGACGGACACCAAGCGCTAGATCGACTCAGGAGGTGATTCTGAGTCGATCGGTATATATTTTATGGGGTCTAAAATCAATATTTCTGGTAGGCACATTTTTTGGCCGATCAAACTTATTATACCCTGACCATTATGTGGTTTAGGGTATAAAAAAAAAACTTGAAATATGTCGAATAATAGGTTATTCTGATAATTTTATTTCATTAAATGTGAAAATGCTTGATATTAAAATCTTAATGGATCTAAGATTTTAATATCAAGCGAGTACGGAAATAAATAAATTACGACTATTTAAAAATTACAACTAACTGGAACACAGGCACCAGTTCTGTGTTAGGTCCGTCAGTGGCAATTTGCAGCAATTTCCCGTAGGGATCCTACAGACTGTAATGCCAGACTCCATAGAACGGTCGAGTTTTAAATAATGCTCGGACTTGTGGAAATATCGCCCGACTTGGCCAAATAATATTTCACAATCCATAATTGACCACATATCTTGGCGAGATGTAATCAATATCCTTGTAAAATTGCCACTGCTAAAAAGCAAAAATTGTAAATATTACTCAAATTGTCGTATATCTCGAATACATATGTATCGCCCGATAAATCATAAATGATATTTTGTACAATTTAAATAATACGGCTCTAGCTTTATATTTCCCATATCTTTGACTAACATTGTGTTTCATCCAAGGGCGCTCACCGATTTAAATTTTAATTCTAGAGATTTTGTAGAAGTAAAAAAATTGTCTCCAATGGGGAGAGCTATAAATATTTCTATATGGGAATATGGGAACTTTCATAATAACTCCCAATAAATTTGAAGGAGATGGTAACACAAATTTTGATCTACATAGTGGTGAAGGGTATAATATAGTCGGTCTCGTCCGAGTTTAGACTTTACTTACTTATTTTTAAATTTTATTGTTCGAAAGTAAAAGGTGTCGAAAATAACATCAAATTTTAGAATCAGGTTGGACTTGTTTGAGTTGGCTATCTTTGGTACGAATTATGGCCTTCAGACGACCAATAAAGCCTGCACAATGTTGCTGGCCTGTATTCTGGTCCTTTCCCGGTAAAGCGATCTCTTGAAATAATTGAAGCTTTGTGCAAAAATTCAAAGGATTGAGATCCAAACATTTCAGAGACCATTTTGCGGTGGTAATTAAGAAGAGGTATCTTCTTTTTTAAGCCGTTCTAGTGAACAATAAAATGAATTGTCACTGTAATAAATATGTCTTCCAAACTAACTTTTTTACCAAGAAAATAACATTCCAAACGAAATTCGTTGATCTAAAATTTCACTATGGAGGAAAGATTTTTTTGCATGTATAATGTTTATAATAAGATTGTGCATTTGTATGTAACACCAAGAAGGAGCAATCTGAAACCCATAGTTTAGTATACCGATCGTCTTAGAATTTAATTTGTGAGTCGTTTTAGCGATGTCCGTCTGTTTGAATATGAAATTTTTGTGTGCAATTTGACATAGGGTCTTTCTTCGGGTCAAAAATAATCGCTAATGATTTTGGAAAAAATCGGTTCAGATTTAGATATAGCTGCCATATATATATTTATCACCAATTTGATCATAATTGACGTGTTTATGAACCGATCATCCTGTCAAACTTGGAAGATATCACCCAAATTGGTTTTAGGCTAGATATAGCTCCCATATATATCTTTCGTCCGATATGCACCTAAATGGTCCCAGAAATCACGTTAACAACCAAAAACCAGAGTTTCAGGTTAAAACTCTGACTTTGCTTCAAATTTTACACAAGGCATTCAACTGATAGTGTCGCCACCTGAAACACAGATTTCGATATAGCTCTCATATGAGTGTTAATCGCCCGATTTACACTCGTATGCTAAAACACCAAATCAATAGCTATTGTTGTGATTTTCAGTAGAGGTGTGCGCTTGACACGAAATTGTCATGACACACGTGAATCACTTGAGTCGTGAACAAAATCCTAAGCAACTGTCGTGAATGTGCTTGAATGGGACTAAAATAAATATGTCGTGCGTGAGAAATAATATCGGTTCGTGAATGTGCTTGAATAAAATTTATGCAAAATCACGTTCACGAAAAAATCTAGATTTAATTCTTGCAGTGCACTGGCGGTAACGTGAACTAATTAAAACCAAGAGAGTTCACGTTAGCGAAAATGTTCACGCTAGCGAACTTCAGCGAATTTCAGAACAAAACATAGCCATATTCGGGAGATTTACACGTCCTAGCGTTATAGACTTTTATGTTTATACCCTCCACCATAGGATGGGGGTATATTAACTTTGTCATTCCGTTTGTAACACATCGAAATATTGCTCTAAGACCCCATAAAGTATATATATTCTGGGTCGTGGTGAAACTCAGAGTCGATCTGAGCATGTCCGTCCGTCCGTCTGTTGAAATCACGCTAACTTCCGAACGAAATAAGCTATCGACTTGAAACTTAGCACAAGTAGTTGTTATTGATGTAGGTCCGACGGTATTGCATATGGGCCATATCGGCCCACTTTTACGTATAGCCACCATATAAACGGACCCCCAAATTTGGCTTGCGGATCCTCTAAGAGAAGCAAATTTCATCCGATCCGGCTGAAATTTGGTACATGGTGTAAGTATATGATCTCAAAAACAATACAAAAATTAGTCCACATCGGTCCATAATTATATATAGCACCTTTATCAACCGATCCCCCGATTTGGCTTGCAGAGCCTCTAAGAGAAGCAAATTTCATCCGATCCGGCTGAAATTTGGTACATGGTGTAAGTATATGGTATCTAACAACCATGCAAAAATTGGTCCACATCGGTTCATAATTATATATAGCCCCCATATAAATCGAATCTCAGATTTGGCTTGCGGAGCCTCTAAGAGAAGCAAATTTCATCCAATCCGGCTGAAATTTGGTACATGGTGTAGTGTATGGTCTCTAGCAACAGTGCTAAAATTGGTCCACATCGGTCAATAATTATATATATCCCCCATACATGGTGTTAGTTTATGGTATCTAATGACCGTGCAAAAATTGGTCCACATCGGTCCATAATTCTATATATAATCAAATAAACCGATCACCAGATTTGACCTCCGGAGCCTCTTGGACGACCAAAATTCATCTGATTCAGTTGAAATTTGGTACATTGTGTTAATATATGGCCTCAAACACCCATGAAAAAATTGGTCGATATCGGTCCATAATTATATATAGCCCCCATATAAACCGATTCCAAAATTTGACCTCCGGAGCCCCTTGGAAGAACAAAATTCATCCGATTCGGTTGAAATTTGGTACTTGGTGTTAGTATATGGTATCCAACAACTATGCAGACATTGGTTCATATCAGTCCATAATTATATATAGCCCCCATATAAACGGATCCCCAGATTTGACCTAAGTTGCCTTTTGGAGAAGCAAAATTCATCCGATCTGGTTGAAATTTGTTACATGGTGGTAGTATATGATATTTAACAACCCTGCCAAAAGTGGTCCATATCAGTCCATAATCATATATAGCCCCCATATAAACCGATCCCGAGATTTGGTTTTGGAGCCTCTTGGAGGAGCAAATTTCATCCGAGTCAGTTAAAGTTTGGTACATTGTGCTAGTATGTGGCCGTTAACGACCATGCCTAACTAGTTCCATATCGGTCTATAGTTATATATAGCCCTCAGATAAAGCGATACCCAATCACACAAAAATTGGTCCATATCAACTTCATAATTGTGTATAGCCCCCATATAAGCGACCCCCGTATTTCAATTCTGGCTCTCTACGTACCGTACAAAAGTCCATATCGATTCGCAATTATTTGTAGACCTGCCTATACATACGTTTTTTGTCTAATATATACCACGTATGGACCAAAATACACTCTAGAAGACGATGTTAAGAAGTTTTAAGATAAGAAAGACTGTCATTGATTGTGGATGACAGTCTTTCGTAGAAGTTTCTACGCAATCCATGGTGGAGGGTACATAAAGGGTGATACGGTCAAAATTTGGTCAATATAAACTTGACGTATTTCTTTCAATTTTGCATTTAAAAAAACCTGAGCACACCTCATTTTGAAGGTGTGTGTGTGTAGAATGTTGCTCCTAGTGTGATTTTGGAATTCACTCTTCAGTTGTCAAAATGCCGTCCAAGCAAGAAGAGCAGCGTATCAAAATTTTGCTCGCGCATCGCGAAAATCCGAGCTACTCGCACGCAAAGCTGGCAAAATCGCTAAAAGTTGCCAAATCAACCGTTACAAATGTAATTAAAGTATTTGGGGAACGTTTGTCGACAGCCAAGAAGTGTGGATCGGTGGAAATCGAAAACCGGAAGCCGCTGAGACGACAAAGGGAGTTGCCGGTAGTTTCAAGCGAAACCCTAACCTCTCTCTCCGAGATGCCGCAAATAAGCTGGGTGTATTGTCTACAACCTTGCATCGAGCCAAACAACGAGCCGGACTATCGACTTACATGAAGGTAGTGACTCCAAATCGCGATGATAAACAAAATACGACGGCCAAAGCGCGATCCCGGAGGCTGTACACGACGATGCTGACGAAGTTTGACTGCGTGGTAATGGACGACGAAACCTACGTCAAAGCCGACTACAAGCAGCTTCCGGGACAGTTTTATACGGCAAAAGGAAGGGGAACGGTAGCAGATATTTTCAAGCACATAAAACTGTCAAAGTTCGCAAAGAAATATCTGGTTTGGTAAGCCATCTGTACCTGTGGCTTGAAAAGCAGCATTTTCATAGCTTCCGGGGCTGTTAACCAATTTACGTGAAAGAGTGTTTGAATAAACGTCTGCTGCCTTTCCTGAAGAAACACGGTTGTTCCGTACTGTTTTGGCCGGATTTGGCATCTTGCCATTACGGTAAAAAGGCCTTGTAGTGGTATGCCGCCAACAACGTGCAGGTGGTTCCCACGAGCAGCAGTTCAATGCAAACTGGCTTTCTGCGGGGAGAAGGTGGACAAGGTGGTTGTACAAAATCTGATGGCAGGTGTCAAGCGTGAGGCCCGGCAATTCGGATTTGGAAAAGCGATAGCCTAACTGAATATTTTGCCTGAATATTATACTAATTGAACTTGAAAAAGAAATTTAATTTGATTTTTTAAATAAACGATTCCACGATTTACACGCGTTTTCCCTTGACAAAATTTTGACCGTATCACCCTTTAAGATTCGGCCTGGCCGAACTTACGGCCATATATACTTGCTGTTGTAAGTAATATTAAAATATTAATTTAATTTCATGAAAAAATTAAAAATTAATTAAAAAAAGAGATCGGAAAATTTTCAGTGGGTATGGAATTAAACAGCAATTTAAATTAATTATTAATATTCACAAAAAAACAAGTAAGGAAAGTCTAAAGTCGGGCGGGGCCGACTATATTATACCCTGCACCACTTTGTAGATCTAAATTTTCGAAATTATATCACATCCGTCAAATGTGTTGGGTTCTATATATAAAGGTTTGTCCCAAATACATACATTTAAATATCACTCGATTTGGACAGAATTTGATGGACTTACAAAATCTATAGACTCAAAATTTAAGTTGGCTAATGCACTAGGGTGGAACACAATTTTAGTAAAAAACAAGTAAGGAAAGTCTAAAGTCGGGCGGGGCCGACTATATTATACCCTGCACCACTTTGTAGATCTAAATTTTCGATACCATATCAAATCCGTCAAATGTGTTGAGGGCTGTATATAAAGGTTTGTCCCAAATACATACATTTAAATATCACTCGATCTGGACGGACTTCTACAAAATCTATAGACTCAAAATTTAAGTCGGCTAGTACACTAGGATGGAATTTTACAATGTTAGTAAAAAAATATGGGAAACATTTAAATATAAAGCAATTTTAAGGAAACTTCGCAAAAGTTTATTTATGATTTATCGCTCGATATATATGTATTAGAAGTTTAGGAAAATAAGAGTGATTTCTACAATTTTTCGTCTAAGCAGTGGCGATTTTACAAGGAAAATGTTGGTATTTTGACCATTTTTGTCGAAATCAGAAAAACAAATATATGGGAGCTATATCTAAATCTGAACCGATTTCAACCAAATTTAGCACGCATAGCTACAATGCTAATTCTACTCCCTGTGCAAAATTTCAACTAAATCGGAGCAAAACATTGGCCTCTGTGGTCATATGAGTGTAAATCGGGCGAAAGCTATATATGGGAGATATATCTAAATCTGAACCGATTTCAACCAAATTTGGCACGCATAGCTACAATGCTAATTCTACTCTCTGTGCAAAATTTCAATTAAATCGTAGCAAAAAATTGGCCTCTGTGGTCATATGAGTATAAATCGGGCGAAAGCTATATGTGAGAACTATATCTAAATCTGAACCGATTTCAACCAAATTTGGCACACATAGCTACAATGCTAATTCTACTTCCTGTGCAAAATTTCAACTAATTCGGAGCAAAAAGTTGGGCTCTGTGGTCATTTGAGTGTAAATCGGGCCAAAGCTATATATGGGAGCTATATCTAAATCTGAACCGATTTCAACCAAATTTAGCACGTATAGCTACAATGCTAATTCTACTTCCTATGAAAAAATTTCAACTAAATCGGAGCAAAAAATTGGCCTCTGTGGTCATATGAGTTTAGATCGGGCGAAAGCTATATATGGGAGCTATATCTAAACCTGAACGGATTTGAAACAAATTTGGCATGCATAGCTACAATACTAATTCTACTCTCTGTGCAAAATTTCAATTAAATCGGAGTAACAGATTGGCCACTGTGGTCATATGAGTGTAAATCGGGCGAACGATATATATGGGAGCTATATCTTAATCTGAACCGATTTCAATAAAATTTGGCACACATGACTATACTATCAACTGTACTCCTAGTGCAAAATTTCAACCAAATTCGGCCAAAAATCTGGCTTCTGGGGCCATATAAGTCCATATCGGGCGAAAGATATATATGGGAGCTATATCTAAATCCGAACCGATTTCAATCAAATTTTGCACACTTGACTATACGACTAAGTGTTATGTTTGTACAAATTTTCAAGCAAATCGGTATAAACCTCTGGCTTCTGGGGCCATATAAGTCCATATCGGCCGAAATATATATATATGGGAGCTATATCTAAATCTGAACCGATTTCTTCAAAAATCAATAGGGTTCTATTCTGACTCAAATTAGGAACATGTGCCAAATTTGAAGGCGATTGGACTTAAATTGCGACCTAGACTTTGATCACAAAAATATGTTCACAGACAGACGGACGGACGGAGGGACGGTCGGAGGGACGGACGGACGGACAGACGGACATGGTTATATCGACTCAGGGACCCACCCTGAGCATTATTGCCAAAGACACCATGTGCCTATCTCGTCTCCTTCTGGGTGTTACAAACATATGCACTAACTTATAATACCCTGTTCCACAGTGTGGCGCAGGGTATAAAAAGATCACTAAAAAATTTCGTATGTGTATTTGAAATTGTACTTGGCATTGTCAATCTGCCTTGAACGTCAAATTTCATTTTTCATTTTTCAGCGTTACAGAGTAGTTAGTGTATGAAAAAGCGTGTTCACGTTATCGCGAGTGCGCCGTACTTGTATGATAACTGAAATTAATATAGTTGTCGAACTATATTCTATTCATGAATTTTGTTACCTTTGCCCATTCCTGGTTGGAAAATGTCGTGAGTCTCGTGAATTTATCGTGAGTCACGTGAATTGTCGTGAATCGTGCGTGAGCCTAAGTCCTTAAAACTAGTTCGTGCGTGATCGTGCTTGATTACTGGTGTTCATTTCGTGAATGTGCGTGAGTGGCTACTACACGTATCGTTCGTAAGCGTGCGTGAATAAACATTTTGCTTCGTGAATGTGCGTGAGTGTGATTGAAATTTCACTCACGCGCACACCTCTATTCTTCAGAGTGAAACTTTGGCCTCCGTGGTCATATGAATCAAAATCGGGCAAAAGATATATGGGAGCTATATCTAAATCTGAACTGATTTCAACCACATTTAAAACACTTGACGACACTATCAATTGAACTTCTTGTGTAGAATTTAAAGTAAATTAAAGTAAAACTCTACTGGGGCCATATAAGAGCGAAAAAAACCCTAAAGGATCTATATATAAATCTGAAACGATTTCTTCCACATTGTGGTTCAGGGTATAATTATGAAGGGCGTTATTCATCAACAAAATACTGTTTCTTTCTTGACAATAACATAATTATTTTAATCCATTGTAATACCGTAGCATCAAATAATTTTACATAGTCTCACAAAGGGAAATCATATTTAGGCTACCATAAAGGAGATCACATTTTTTTACTTTTTCTTTGCTCTTATTGTGGTGTGTAACCCTTTAGTCCTCAATGAAGAATACAAGAAAATACCTTAAAATATTAGTTTCACTTCATTGAATATGAAACATTTTTTTTTGTTTTCTACCACAGAAATCCACATCATTCAATTTTATCCTTTGACGAATAGTACCAAATCATAAATTGAATTTCTTAGAAGCATGCCAAAGGAAGTTATTACCGAGAATAGGAAGTAAAACAAAGGATGTTAAGGACATCTCAGTGCCAGACAAAATGAATGAAGAAAGTAAAAATGGGCTATTGGAAACATGTATATACTGATGTCTGTCCATCTGTTCGTATGTTTGATTGTCTGTTTGTCAATGCAATACAATATATTGACAGTGTATTGTGTGGTTTTCTTCTTCAAACCAATTTATCAATAATAAAAAAATATCCCCCGAAGAAAAAGGAACGAATGTTGCAAATAAAATATCAAGTAAACGGAAGGGTTCTAAAAACCAAAAAATTTCCAAGGGTGAAACTAGTACGAATTTTCGATGTCCTACATTTATTTTGGAGATAGTAAAGAAAAGTTCTGATATTGAAATGGTATGCGATAGAATTATAATTTTTGCCACCATTGTAAATTTAGAGGTAAATAGGGGTTGTAAAAAATTTCCTCGGGTATATGAATGGAGTTCGGGATGGGTTTATATGCACGGACGAAAACAAATGTTTCGGTATAAAAATTATATGTTTGGAACTCAATTTTTTTTGCATATTATTTTTAATGTGCTAAAAATCTGTCTCTTATAATCACGCTACAGCCTTTAATATAGGCGTAATTGTCCTGACATTTGGCACATACTCGTCTTTTGTCTGCACACCGGCAAAGTTCGATGATGTCCGATTTGATACATATAAACCAATACCCCGATTTGGGGTCTTGAACACCTATACAACGCAATTTTCATGCGATTTGCCTTAAATTGGAAGTGTAGCGATATTTTAGATCCACAAAGAGGTATGCCAAATATGGCGTGTATCAGGTTCAGGTTTTGGTATAGCCCCCATATAGATCGAACTCATTAGGGCATTATGGTCAAAAATAAGACTAGGACCAACGTTTTGAAAATCGGCCAATACATATATTTGTATATGGGAGCTATATCCACATCTAAGTCGATTTGGATATTTTGCAGGTTTAGTTGTTACCCCAGAAGTTACCTTGTGCTAAATTTGAGTAAGATCGGTTAATAAATAAAGCTATTATGGTCTAATTTGAGAATATCGGGGGATACATATATACGGGAGCTATACATATACATCTGAACCGATTAAATACCCTCCAAAAAAATTTGGAAGTTCTTCCAAAGGCACAACCTTAAAAGCACTTCCAGAAGATGCAATGATGTTCTTTATTTTAACTTCCCAGGAAGGTCTTTTAAATCAATTTTTTATAATATGTTTTTGCATACTTTTAATGGGTATTTTTAACTTTTTGTGTTTCAAATAGGTTAAAAACAGAGTAAGAATTCATAAAATGGTACAAATCATTTAAATTTTGTCGAAAAAAAAATGCTAAATCCAATCTGAAAAAATTGTGAATTTGAGGTCAAACGTTTCCGACAATTCCATTAAAAATTATAGAAAATTATAAAAATTATTTATTTGACAAAATATCACAGAATTTTTTTTAATTTACATCCAAAACATTGAATTCGGATCACACCTAAAGACGTGATGCAAATTCAGTGCAACGGCTGTTGAAATGGAGGACTTCCGTCCTATGACAAGTCCGTGTTAAATTCATCGCTTCTGAGTCAATTCTGCACCACTTCCGGATCGAAAAAGAACATTTTCATTACTTTGTTGGCGACGCTTTTTTTGCTGGGTACTTCCAGATGTTTGAATTCAACTCCTTTCTGCCAAACTTGACGATCATCGGTTAGTAAAGAAGTGCAATGTGATTTCATTTATCAAAATTGGATCATACATATATATAGGGGTTATATTT
The DNA here is from genome assembly GCF_050003625.1 of Haematobia irritans. NCBI lineage: Eukaryota > Metazoa > Arthropoda > Insecta > Diptera > Muscidae > Haematobia > Haematobia irritans. The sequence goes on along the minus strand of NC_134397.1, from coordinate 144,256,309 downwards.
AAAATTTTTTCGACTTTTTCTAAATTCAATGGGGTTTGTCCTTATGCTACAAAAAACGATATTTCTTGATCAGCAAAAAATGCTGATCAAAATTATTATACCCTGACCACTATTTGGATAAGGGTATAACAAGTATATATGGCCGTAAGTTCGGCCTGGATTACGAAGAAACTTGTACTAAAGACTGTCATCTCCAATTAAATTACTTGGGTTCTGTTAACTCTTGCCGATAGCAAGGTACTTTAAAACTTCTTAACACCGTCTTCTCAATTGTAAGTTAGCCCATACGGGGTATATATTAAACAAAAATATAAAAAGGCCGATTAAATACGTATATAATTCAGTTTGACAAAATTTTCTATAGAAAAAAAATTTTGACAAAATTCTCTGTCAAAATACAATTTTCTATAGTAATAAAATTTTGACAAAATTTTCTATAGTAATAAAATTTTGACAAAATTTTATATAGAAATAAAATTTTGACAAAATTTTCTATAGAAATAAAATCTTGACAAATTTTCTATAGTAATAAAATTTTGCCAAAATTTTCTATAGAAATAAAATGTTGACAAAATTTTCTATAGAAATAAAATCTTGACAAATTTTGTATCGTAATAAAATTTTGACAAAATTATCTACAGAAATAAAATTTTGAAAAAATTTTCTATAGAAATAAAATTTTGACAAAATTTTTTATAGAAATAAAATTTTGACAAAATTTTCTATAGAAATAAAATTTTGACAAAATTTTCTATAGAAATAAAATTTTGACAAAATTTTCAATAAAAATAAAATTTTGACAAAACTTTCTATTGCAATAAAATTTTGACAAACATTTTCTATAGAAATAAAATCTTGACAAATTTTATATAGTAATAAAATTTTGACAAAATTGTCTATAGAAATAAAATTTTGACAACATTTTATATATAAATAAAATCTTGACAAATTTTGTGTAGTAATAAAATTTCGACAAAATTTTCTATAGAAATAAAATTTTAACAAAATTTTCTATAACAATAAAATTTCGACAAAATTTTCTATAGAAATAAAATGTTGACAAAATTTTCTATAAAAATAAAATTTTGACAAAACTCTATTGCAATAAAATTTTGACAAACATTTTCTATAGAAATAAAATCTTGACAAATTTTGTATAGTAATAAAATTTTGACAAAATTTTCTATAGAAATAAAATTTTGACAACATTTTATATATAAATAAAATCTTGACAAATTTTGTGTAGTAATAAAATTTCGACAAAATTTTCTATAGAAATAAAATTTTGACAAAATTTTCTATAGAAATAAAATTTTGGTAGATTATTTTTGGAGATCGGCTATATATAACTATAGACCGATATGTACCAATTTTGGATGAATTTTAATCATCCATGACTCTCGGGAGATCAAATCTGGGGATCGGTTTATATGGGGGATATATATAATTATGGACCGATGTGGACCAATTTTTGCATGGTTATTAGTGTAAGTGTGCAAGAAAATTATAAAATAACGTCTTGATTTGAAATCTTAAATCTGTAGAAATAAAATCTGGAAATGTTACGTTAAGTTTCAAGTAATTTTCATGATCAGTGCGCCTTCTACACCCTCAAGAAGTGAAGTCGGTCTATATGGAGGCATTATCAAATGGACCGATAAAAACTTAATCCGATACACGTTGTTGTGAGCCTAAAATACCAGAATATTTACAATTTCAGGCAAATCAGATAAAAACTATGGTTTCTAGAAACCCAAGGAGTTAAATCGGGAGATCGTTCTTATGGGGGCTATACTAAAATATGGACCTATACTCACCGTTTTCGGCACACATCTTTATGGTCCTAAAATACCTCTAGATTTCCAATATCAGACAAATTGGATAAAAACTACGGTTTCTATAAGCCCAAGACCCCAAATATGGGGACCATACCAAAACATGAACCGATACTCAAAATTTTTGGCACACGTATTTGTGGTCCTACAATACCTCTAGATTTCCAATTTCAGGTAAATTGAATAGAAACTACGGTTTCTATAAGCCCAAGAAGTAAAATCGGGAGATCGGTCTATATGGGGGCTATACCAAAACATGAACCGATACTCAAAATTTTTGGCACACGTATTTGTGGTCCTACAATACCTCTAGATTTCCAATTTCAGGTAAATTGAATAAAAACTGCGGTTTCTCAAGAAGTAAAATCGGGAGATCGGTCTATATGGGGGCTATACCAAAACATGGACCGATACTCACCATTTGTGGCACACCGCTTTATGGTCATAAAATACCTCTAGACTTCAAATTTCAGGCAAATTGGATAAAAACTTCGATTTCTATAAGCCCAAGACGCCAACTCGGGAGGTCGGTTTATATGGGGATTATATCAAAACCCTGACCGATATAGCCCATGTTCGAACTTGACCTGCCTGCAGACAAAAGACGAGTTTGTGCAAAATTTCAGCACGATTGCTTCATTATTGAAGACTGTAGCGTGATTACAACAGACAGACAGACAGACGGACATCGTTAAATCGTCTTAGAATTTCTCCCTGATCAAGAATATATATACTTTATATAGTCGGAAATCGATATTTCGATGTGTTACAAACGGAATGACAAACTTATTATACCCCCGTCACCATTCTATGGTGGTGGGTATAAAAATCATTGGCACCAAATCATTACCATATTAACCTCAACGTAATTCATTCCTTCTGTGTACAAGTATAATATAATACATAAGGTGACCAACCACTATTGTAGGGTATTGAAAGGGAAAATATCCAAAATTTCCAAAAGAAATCCCAAAAAATCACCCCAGACCCATACTTCATACAATAAACTCGTCCTCATTCATAATTCCATTCTTCATAAATTTCCTGCAAATGTCTTAAGAACAAAACAAAAATGAGAGAGTAAAAGAAACAAAAAATGTGGAAATATCAACTCCATAAAAAATCCCCTGAGGCATTGGTCACAATGTCTCGGGTACAACTACTGGGCAGAACAGGCATTCAGTCAAGCATTCAGAAATAATTGAAAGGGCGACATTTATTCGAAAACTCGCCCACAGACATTACTCGAGTGGCACTTGCTTTTGCTCGACTGATGATGTTAAAGCGGATACGGATGCCGATGACGGAGATGATGACGACGATGATAACCGTTATTGTGAGCATCGTTAAATTTGTGATGAAATCTTCAAAAGCCAAAAAAAAAAACATGGCAAGGCCAGACTAAAATCTAAAAAAATATATATTGCTTTTTTGTTGAAGCCACAAATCGAAAAAAAAACCAACACCCACTGAGAGAAAAAAACGAAACACAAATGCCATTGTTATTCCCAAGTAATGTTTCCTCTATTTCGAATTCAACTAATTGCACAAAATACAACGTTAATATCCATAACTACTGAGGATGTGGAAATGGCATAACGAATTTAATTTCAGGCCATAAACTAATTTGACACAGACAAAGGACTACTTGGCCATGGTTTAGCATAGGCTTTGACAATTCATGTTTTTTTTTTTGTTTTTGTTGTGGCAAATCCCTTTGTCGCATTTGAACTTGTCATTGGCCCTATGATGACTATATATTTTTTCATATCTTTCCTAATGAATGAAATCAACATGAATGAGGGGGCGCCAATGCGGACGAAAACTGTTCCATAAGCCAAGTAAAATTAGATTAAATTTATGTGAAATTATAGGAAATTTGCATTCTTTTTTTATTTGGAATAATTTAAAGCGAAATTGATTATATAACCAAAAGAAAACCATAGAAAATATAAACTCATCTTTCAAGTATATATCTTAAATGACGGCACATAGAATCAAGTGTATACGTAAGCCATAAGATGGGCCAGGCCGAACCAAATATAACAGCCCAGCAAAAACTAGGTAGCGACATCTCATTACAATTGGCATTACCAGGAGTAAAGCTGCCATTACACGTTGCATTACATTGCGGTGAGTTATAATGACTAACTTGTAATGACAACAATAAATACTTCTCGGTAATTTTCGAATTGTTATTTTTAAATTTTAGGCAGTTGGCTGTTAATGACTTAATAAAATAGAATAAATGATGATTAGGTATAATTATTCACATAATAGAGCATTTACTTAAAAAATCAAAAAGAATATGTAATGTAACGTTAATGCTGATGATTTTTCCGTTAAGAAATTTTTTATCACAAATAATTCATATTAATTGTGTTTTAAATAAATGACATTATCATATTATGTTTTAAATAAACGCTTTCTTATACCTCATTCATATTAAACTTCCAAATGCACTTAAACTAGATTTCAAATGGCATTTGCCTTATAAAAAAGGGGCTCAAAATCCACTTTTAGTAGATTTCGAAACTAATGTGAATTGGCTATAACGTAATTTACGAATCCAACTCTCTTAAACAACCTACATTTATTTCTATTTTAAGTATGAAATTAATTTGCGTGTAATCTTATTTAGATGATTTGTTACATTTTTGTTTATTTCTACAATATTCGTTTCTATTCAAGTAATGTTCATATCACAGAATTACTCGCCATATTTTGACACATTGTAAACGGCTAGATTTGGTTGCCTGATACAATAAGTGGCCAACTTTGGTATATCTACGAATAATTGATTACATATTAGGTGATTATATGCTTTAAAAGCACTACTTATTTCATGGCCAAAGGTATGCCTGGGGAGAAGTACTTTCCTCCTAGGACATGCGTATGCAAATGTAATCCGGAGCGATGCCAATTAATAAGTGGTTATTAATTTTTAAACAGGTTTACCTACAATATTACCGGGTAATGAGAGGTTTTGCTGAGAGTTTTATTTAACTTCTCGTCGTGTCGCGCTATTCAATAACCCAGATGCCAATTAATAAGTGGTTATTAATTTTTAAACAGGTTTACCTACAATATTACCGGGTAATGAGAGGTTTTGCTGAGAGTTTTTTTTTTAACTTCTCGTCGTGTCGCGCTATTCGATAACCCAGCAAAAAAAATTGAAGTTTTTCCTAAAGGTAAGTACTATGTTCGATTTTTTTACCAATATACTAAATTAAAAGAGCAAAAATATATGTGAAAACGATTTTATTTTTAGTCTTGTAAAACTATAGATGGAAAAGATCCATGGCAATGAAATAGAAACATTTTATATTTCTTAATTAATTGATAAAACAAAGCAACCGAGAAAACAATCTAGTTTTCAGCTTGAAAACTGAACATAGTACTTATCTTAAGTCATTACTTTTAAAATTCTTTTAACCTCAAAAGAATTTTAACTACTTCCGGTCTATGACAAGCTGATGTAAAATGCATAATTTCTGAGTTGGATATTTTGTCAAAAATTCTATGGAATGGGAAATTTCATCAAAATTTCTTTACTATAGGAAATTTTGTCAAAATTTCATTTCTATAGGAAATTTTGTCAAAAATTTCTTTCTATAGGAAATTTTGTCAAAATTTTCTTTCAATAGGAAATTTTGTCATAATTTTCTTTCTGTAGGAAATTTTTTAAAAATTTCGTTTCTATAAGAAATTTTGTCAAAATTTCATTTCAATAGGAAATTTTGTTAAAATTTCATTTCTATAGGAAATTTTGTAAAATTTTCATTTCTATAGGAAGTTTTGTCAAAATCTAATTTCTATAGGAAATTTTGTCAAAATTTCATTTCTATAGAAATTTTTCTCATTCTTGTAGGACATTTTCTTAAAATTTAATTTCAACAGAAAATTTTGTCAAAATTAAATTTCCTTTCTATAGGAAATTTTGTAAAAAATTCTTTTCTATAAGAAAGTTCGTCCAAATTTCATTTCTGTAGGAAATTTTGTCAACATTTTCTTTCTATAGGAAATTTTGTCAAAATTCCATTTCTATTTATAAGAACTTTTCTCAAAATTCCACTGCTATAGGAAATTTTCTCAAAATGTCATTTTTTTATCAAATCTTGTCACAATTTCATCCCTAAAGAACAATTTGTTAAATTTCTAAAGGAAATTTTATCAAAATGTTATTTCTAAAGGAAATTTTGTCAACATTTCACTTCAATAAGAAATTTTGTCAAAATTTCATTTCACTACGATATTTTGTCAAAATTTCATTTCTATAGGAAATTTTTCAAAAATTTATTTCCGTAGGATATTTTGTTAAAATTTTCTTTCTATAGGAAATTTTGTCAAAATTTCATTTCTATAGGAAATTTTGTCAAAATTTCATTTCTATAGGAAATTTTGTCAAAATTTCATTTCTATAGGAAATTTTGTCAACATTTTCTTTCTATAGGAAATTTTGTCAAAATTTCATTTCTATAAGAAATTTTGTCAAAATTTCATTTCTATAGGAATTTTGTCAAAATTTCATTTCTATTGGAAATTTTCCCAAAATGTCATTTCTTTAGGAAATCTTGTCACAATTTCATTCATAAAGAACAATTTGTTAAATTTCATTTCTATAGGAAATTTTGTCTAAATGTCATTCAACAGGAAATTTTTTCAAAATTTAATTTCTGTAGAAAATTTTGTCAAAATTTCAATTCCTAGGAAATTTTGTCAAAATTTCAATTCCTAGGAAATTTTGTCAAAATTTCAATTACTAGGAAATTTTGTCAATATTTCATTTCTATTGGAAATTTTGTCAAAATTTCATTTCTATAGGAAATTTTTTCAAAATTTCATTTCTATAAGAAATTTTGTCAAAATTTCATTTCTATAGGAAATTTGTCCAAATTTCATTTCCAAAGGAAATTTTGTCAAAATTTAATTTCTATAGGAAATTTTGTCAAAATTTCATTTCTATAGGAAATTTTGTCAAAATTTCATTTCTATAGGAAATTTTGTCAAAATTTCATTTCTATAGGAATTTTGTCAAAATTTCATTTCTATTGGAAATTTTCCCAAAATGTCATTTCTTTAGGAAATCTTGTCACAATTTCATTCATAAAGAACAATTTGTTAAATTTCATTTCTATAGGAAATTTTGTCTAAATGTCATTCAAAAGGAAATTTTTTCAAAATTTAATTTCTGTAGAAAATTTTGTCAAAATTTCAATTCCTAGGAAATTTTTTCAAAATTTAATTTCTATAGGAAATTTTGTCAATATTTCATTTCTATAGGAAATTTTGTCAAAATTTCATTTCTATAAGAAATTTTGTCAAAATTTCATTTCTATAGGAAATTTGTCCAAATTTCATTTCTATAGGAAATTTTGTCAAAATTTCATTTCTATAGGAAATTTTGTCAAAATTTCATTTCTATAGGAAATTTTGTCAAAATTTCATTTCTTTAGGAAATTTTGTCACAATTTCATTTCTATAGCAAATTTTGTAAAAATTCCATTTTTGCAATAAATTTTGTCAAAATTTAATTTCATTAGGAAATTTTGTCAAAATTTCATTTCTAAAGGAAATTTTGTCAAAATTTCATTTCACTACGATATTTTGTCAAAATTTCATTTCTATAAGAAATTTTGTCAAAATTTCATTTCTATAGGAAATTTTGTCAAAATTTCATTTCTATAAGAAATTTTGTCAAAATTTCATTTCTATAGGAAATTTTGTCAAAATTTAATTTCTATAAGAAATTATGTCAAAATTTCATTTCTATAGGAAATTTTGTCAAAATTTCGTTTCTATAGGAAATTTTGTCAAAATTTCATTTCTATAGGAAATTTTGTCAAATGGTAATTTCTAAAGAAAATTTTGTCAAAATTTCATTTCTATAGGAAATTTTGTCAAAATTTCATTTCTATAGGAATTTTGTCAAAATTTTTTTTCTATTGGAAATTTTCCCAAAATGTCATTTCTTTAGGAAATCTTGTCACAATTTCATTCAATTTGTTAAATTTCATTTCTATAGGAAATTTTGTCTAAATGTCATTCAAAAGGAATTTTTTTCAAAATTTAATTTCTGTAGAAAATTTTGTCAAAATTTCAATTCCTAGGAAATTTTTTCAAAATTTAATTTCTATAGGAAATTTTGTCAATATTTCATTTCTATAGGAAATTTTGTCAAAATTTCATTTCTATAAGAAATTTTGTCAAAATTTCATTTCTATAGGAAATTTGTCCAAATTTCATTTCTATAGGAAATTTTGTCAAAATTTCATTTCTATAGGAAATTTTGTCAAAATTTCATTTCTATAGGAAATTTTGTCAAAATTTCATTTCTTTAGGAAATTTTGTCAAAATTTCATTTCTATAGGAAATTTTGTAAAAATTCTATTTTTGTAAGAAATTTTGTCAAAATTTAATTTCATTAGGAAATTTTGTCAAAATTTCATTTCTAAAGGAAATTTGTCAAAATTTCATTTCTGAAGGAAATGTTGTCAAAATTTCATTTCACTACGATATTTTGTCAAAATTTCATTTCTATAGGAAATTTTTCAAAAATTTATTTCTATAGGAAATTTTTTCAAAATTTCATTTCTATAGGAAATTTTGTCAAAATTTTATTTCTATAGGAAAAGTTTGTCAAAATTTCATTTCTATAGGAAATTTTGTCAAAATTTCATTTCTCTTGGTAATTTTGTCAAAATTTCATTTCTATAGGAAATTTTGTCAAAATTTCATTTCTATAGGAAATTTTGTCAAATGGTAATTTCTAAGGAAATTTTGTCAAAATTTCATTTCTATAGGAAATTTTGTCAAAATTTCATTTCTATAGGAAATTTTGTCAAAATTTCATTTCTATAGAAAATTTTATCAAAATTTAATTTCTATAGGAAAATTTGTCAAAAATGTATTTCTATAGAAAATTTTGTCTTAAGCTTATTTCTATATATAATAAGAAATGATATTTAGATGTATTACAAACGAAATGGCAAACTTTTTATACGCCCATCACCATTCTACTTTGATGAGTACAAAAATTGGGAAAATCGAACATATTTCACACACGAAATTTAAAAATATATTTGTCAGACCTCAGAAAGCTCGTTAGCTCAACGTATGGAGTTTACACTGTAAATTTTGCAATGGTTAAAAAATAGCCCAATTATCATATGATAGAAAAGTACTAAGCTGTCACTATAACCCAACCAAATTCAACCCACACGCTTCTTTTGTATTCATTAAAAAGTGGATCACTTTTAACATAAATTGATGATAGACGATATTTATTATATTTAGATCTTTATAGCATCATCTAAATCTTCTACTTCTTTTCAATCTAACTCAATGAATAGATGAAATGTTATTTCCGTAACTGGCTTACTATATTTAGTTTGGTTTTATGCAAATAACAACACTTAAGCATGATAAATTGATAAGTGATTTATTTCTGACAAAAGTCTTCAATTCTCGTGGATAACATTTTAATCCAATATGTTGAACATATGACCACTACATAGCATATGAGCAGGAATCAACTATTCCATCATAAAAAAAATCACTTTGCATAGAACTCGGACGATTTTCTGTAAATCCATTTATGCTCGAACACAGATTAGTTTGGCTTGTCTGGCCACTGAATCATTCAATACTTGTACGAGTATATGTACGGATACATTTTGATGGATAACTAAACCGGAAATATTCCCAAGTCACATAAATAACAAAAAAAAATGAGAAAAACATTGTGTAAAACACAAAGCAACAACAAAACAAAAAGTATTGAAATTCCAATTTTTTTTCGTTGGGAAACATTTTTTAACACATGTTAATGTGCACAGAAGAATAAACAAATATAGAAAATGTGGCAAAAAGGCAGGAAGGAAAAGAAGAAAAATGATTATAATCATCATCATGGCGAACATGATGAATAGGCTTACGTTGCATTGCCTGACCATTGGGGAGTTAGCAAATAATAAGAGAATCCATCTACAACAATATCGTATGTCATCCTATTTAATACCGTATACAAACGCAATTATTCAGAGAATATGGAAACACACTCAAGAAAAATTGATATTCAATTGGTGGAACTGATAAATGTTAAATAGAATTTGCAACATAAACCTTAACTGTATACTCAAAAAAAAAAAAAAATGCAATTCATTTATTTTGTGTTAAAACTTAAAAACAATAATTCGAGGATATGCATTTTACACAAAATTAAGGACAAATTTCTTTAGGATAAAGAAATTTTAATTAAAAGATATTTCACAATCTTTGTGTTAGAAATTTTATACTAATTTGAATTATGTTACAGACATGATTAGGGAGAAATTATAACGATGACCGCCTGTCTGTTCTAATCACGCACAGAAGAAAATTTCCCTAGTTAAACTAGCGCCAAATTTGACTTATTTTTATTGCAAAAAAATTATTTGTTTATAGTTCAATTTTATTATTTTTTGCGACATTTTCCACAGCCCAATGAAATTTTCGTTTTTTCTTAAGTATGTCTCAAACATTTTATGAACTAACAGGTTGGCTGTTAAGTCCCCGGTCTAACAAAGAAAAACACATTTTTTTGTCAAAATTCGTTTTAATTATTCAACATAGTTCCCTTCAAGAGCGATACAACGATTATAACGACTTTTCAATTTTTTGATACCATTTTGGTAATACTCCTTCGGTTTTGCCTCAAAATAGGCCTCAGTTTCGGCGATCACCTCTTCATTGCAGCCAAATTTTTTCCCTGCGAGCATCCTTTTAAGGTCTGAGAACAAGATAAAGTCGCTGGGGGCCAGATCTGGAGAATACGGTGTGTGAGGAAGAAATTCGAAGCCCAATTCATAAATTTTTGCCATCGTTCACAATGACTTGTGGCACGGTGCGTTGTCTTGGTGGAACAACACTTTTTTCTTCTTCATATGGGGCCGTTTTGCCGGGATTTCGACTTTCAAACGCTCCAATAACGCCATATAATAGTCACTGTTGATGGTTTTTCCCTTCTCAAGATAATCGATAAAAATTATTCCATGCGCATCCCAAACAAGTATATACAGCAGTAAGTTCGGCCGGGCCGAATCTTAAATACCCACCACCATGAACCAAATATTAAGGTTTCCTTTGAAATTTCAAGAGGGCTTGAGGACTTGAGGACACTTCCCGAAGATAAATTTAAAGATTTCATCCATGAGGACTATATCAGATTCTGGATTTATGAGAACCATTTTTGTTTGAGTTTTAGAGGAATCATTAACATCTCTTGTAAGTGTGCAAGAAAATTATAAAATAACGTCTTGATTTGAAATCTTAAATCTGTAGAAGTAAAATCTGGAAATTTTACATTGAGTTTCAAGCAATTTTCAGGATCAGTGCGCCTTCTACACCCTCAAGAAGTGAAGTCGGTCTATATGGAGGCATTACCAAATGGACCTATAAAAACCTAATCCGATACACGTTTTTGTGAGCCTAAAATACCAGAATATTTACAATTTCAGGCAAATCAGATAAAAACTACGGTTTCTAGAAACCCAAGGAGTTAAATCGGGAGATCGTTCTTATGGGGGCTATACTGAAATATGGAGCGATACTCACCGTTTTCGGCACACCTCTTTATGACCCGAAAATACCTCTAGATTTCCAATTTCAGGCAAATAGGATAAAAACTTCGGATTCTAGAAGCACAAGAAGTAAAATCGGGAAATCGGTCTATATGAGGGCTATACCAAAATATGTACCGATCCTCACCATTTTCGGCACACTTCTTTATGGTCCTAAAATACCTCTAGATTTCCAATTTCAGACAAATTGGATAAAAAATAAGGTTTCTATAAGCCCAAGACCCCAAATCGGGAGGTCGTTTTATATGGGGAACATACCAAAACATGGACCGATACTCACAATTTTTGGCACACGTATTTGTGGTCCTACAATACCTCTAGATTTCCAATTTCCGGTAAATTGAATAAAAACTGCGATTTCTATAATCCAAAGAAGTAAAATCGGAAGATGGGTCTTTATGGGGGCTATACCAAAATATGGACCGATACTCACAATTTTTGGCACACGTATTTGTGGTCCTACAATACCTCTAGATTTCCATTTTCAGGTAAATTGAATAAAAACTGCGGTTTCTATAAGCCCAAGAAGTAAAATCGGGAGATCGGTCTATATGGGGGCTATACCAAAATATGGACCGATACTCACAATTTTTGGCACACGTATTTGTGGTCCTACAATACCTCTAGATTTCTAATTTCCGGTAAATTGAATAAAAACTGCGATTTCTATAAGCCAAAGAAGTAAAATCGGGAGATGGGTCTATATGGGGGCTATACCAAAATATGGACCAATACTTACAATTTTCGGCACACGTATTTGTGGTCCGACAATACCTCTAGATTTCCAATTTCAGGTAAATTGAATAAAAACTGCGGTTTCTATAAGCCCAAGAAGTAAAATCGGGAGATCGGTCTATATGGGGGCTATGCCAAAACGTGGACCGATACTCACCATTTTTGGCACACCTCTTTACGGTCACAAAATACCTCCAGATTTCAAATTTCAGGCAAATTGGATAAAAACTACGGTTTCTATAAGCCCAAGACCCCAAATCGGGAGGTCGGTTTATATGGGGACTATATCAAAACCTGGACCGATACAGCCCATCTTCGAACTTGACCTGCCTGCAGACAAAAGACGAGTTTGTGCAAAATTTCAGCACGATTGCTTCATTATTGAAGACTGTAGCGTGATTACAACAGACAGACAGACAGACAGACAGACGGACAGACGGACATCGTTATATCGTCTTAGAATTTCACCCTGATCAAGAATATATATACTTTATATAGTCGAAAATCGATATTTCGATGCGTTACAAACGGAATGACAAACTTATTATACCCCCGTCACCATTCTATGGTGGTGGGTATAAAAACAGAGGTCATTACTTTGCCAGCGGACTTTTGAGTCTTTCCACGCTTCGGAGACGGTTCACCGGTCGCTGTCCACTCAGCAGACTGTTGATTGGACTCAGAAGTGTAGTGGTGGAGCCATGTTTCATCCATGGTCACATATCGGCGGAAAAACTCGGGTGTATTACGAGTTAAAAGCTGCAAACACCGCTCAGAATCATCAACACGTTGTTGTTTTTGGTCAAATGTGAGCTAGCGCGGCACCCATTTTGCACAGAGCTTCCGCATATCCAAATATTGATGAATGATATGACCAACACGTTCCTTGGATATCTTTAAGGTCTCTGTTATCTCGATCAGCTTAATGTTACGGTTATTCAAAATCATTTTGTGGATTTTTGATGTTTTCGTCGGTAACCACCTCTTTCAGGCGTCCACTGCGTTCACCGTCCTCCGTGCTCATTTCACCACGCTTGAATTTTACATACCAATCAATTATTTTTGATTTCCCTGGGGCAGAGTTCGGAAACTCATTATCAGACCAAGTTTTTGCTTCCACCGTATTTTTCCCCTTCAGAAAGCAGTATTTTATCAAAATACGAAATTCCTTTTTTCCATTTTTTCACAATAACAAAAGTTGTTTCACAAAAGACGCCCTATCTCACAAACTAATTGACTGACAGACGTCAAAATTTGACACGAATCATTTGACGGTTGGTACTGTATAAAAATAATATGCATTTAATACTAGCGACGCCATCTATGTGTCAGATCGGGGACTTATCAGCCAACCTTAAACGCAAGTATAAAGTTCAATGACTGTACACATAAGTTCATTTAGAGGTAGTTTTCAACCACAATAGGTGTACAGATAGTTGTACCGAATATGATGTTTATCGGTCTATGTTTTGGTGTATCCCCCAAATAGACTCTATTTGAATTAATGGTGTTTTAAAAACTGAAATTTTATCCGATTTTCCTGAAAATTGATATACAGAGCTTTTAAGGACAACAAGCAGGTATTCTGATTATAGTGTTTCTCGGTCTGTGGAATTATAGGACCATAGCTATTCGAATATCGGTCTATGTTTTGGTATAGCCTCCGGAGTATGAACTCCGAGCCTCTTGGAAAAATTCATCCGATCCGCTTTAAACTTGGTACGTGGTGTACGTATGTAGTCTTTATTAACCATGCAAAAATTGGTTCATATCGTTCCATATTTATATATAGGCCTCATATAAATCGATCCTCAGATTTGACCTCCGGAGTCCCATGGAGGAGCAAAATTCATCCGATCCGTTTGAAATTTGATACGTGGTGTTAGTATATGGTATCTAACAACCACGCAAAAACTTGTCCATATCGGTCCATAATTATATATAGCCCCCATATAACCCGATCCGCAGATTTAAACTCCGGAGCCTCTTGGAGGAGCAAAATTCATCCGACCCGGTCGAAATTTGGTACGTGGAGTTAGTATATGGTCTATAACAACCATGCAAAAACTGATCCATATCGGTCCATAAATATATAGCCCCTTATCGACCGATCCCGACCCGTTTGAAATTTGGTACGTGGTGTACATAAATAGTATCTAATAATCGTGCAAAAATTGGTCAATATCAGTCCATAATTATATATAGCCCCCATATAAATCGATCCCCAGATTTGGTTTTGGAGCCTCGTGGAGGAGCAAATTTCATCCGATTCAGTTGAAATTTTGTACATTGTGCTAGTACATGGCTGTTAACAACTATGCCTAACTAGGTCCATATCGGTCTACAGTTATATATATCCCTCAGATAAGCCGATTTCCAATCACACAAAATTGGTCCATATCGATTCATGATTGTATATAGCCCCCATATAAAACGACCCCCATATTTCAATTCTTTTGTCGATATGGCAAAAGTCCATGTAGGTTTGTAATTATTTGTAGACTTACCTATATATACCTTTTTGTCTAATATATACCACTTATGGACTAACTTACAAAATAGAAGGCGATGTTAAGAAGTTTTAAGATACCTTGCCATCGGTAAGTATTACTAAAACCCAAGTAATTCGATTGGGGATGACAGTCTTTCGTAGGTATGTATAGCCAAGTCTACAAATAATTACGAATCGAATATGGACTTTTGTACGGTACGTAGAGAGCCAGAATTAAAATATGGGGTTCCCTTATAAGGGGGGCTATATACAGTTGATATGGACCAATTTTTGTGTGATTGGGGATCGATTTATCTGAGGGCTATATATAACTATAGACCGATATGAACCTAGTTAGGCATGGTTGTTAAAGGCCACATACTAGCACAATGTACCAAATTTCAACTGACTCGTATGAAATTTGCTCCTCCAAGCCAAAACCAAATCTCGGGATGGGTTTATATGGGGCTGTATATGATTATGGACTGATATGGACCACTTTTGGCATGGTTGTTAAATATAATATACTACCACCACGTACCAAATTTCAACCAGATCGGATGAATTTTACATTTCCAAAAGGCACCGGAGGTCAAATCTGGGGATCGGTTGATATGGGGGCTATATATAATTATGGACCGATATGGATTAATTTTTTGCATGGTTGTTAGAGACCATATACTTACACCGTGTACCAAATTTCAACTGAATCAGATGAATTTTGGTCTTCCAAGAGGCTCCGGAGGTCAAATCTGGTGATCGGTTTATATGGGGGCTATATATAAATATGGACCGATGTGGACCAATTTTTGCATGGTTTTTAGAGACCATATACTAACACCATGTAATAAATTTCAGCCGTATCGGATGAAATTTGCTTCTCTTAGAGGCCTCGCAAGCCAAATCGGATCAGGTGAAATGTGTTTCTGTTAGAGGCTCCACAAGCCAAATCTAAGGTTCCCTTTATATGGGGGCTATACGTAAAAGTGGGCCGATATGGCCCATTTGCAATACCATCCAACCTACATCAATAACAACTACTTGTGCCAAGTTTCAAGTCGATATCTTGTTTCGTTCGGAAGTTAGCGTGATTTCAACAGACGGACGGACGGACGGACATGCTCAGATCGACTCAGAATTTCACCACGACCCAGAATATATATACTTTATGGGGTCTTAGAGCAATATTTCGATGTGTTACAAACGGAATGACAAAGTTAATATACCCCCCATACTATGGTGGAGGGTATAAAAAATAATCGTGCCAACATTTTTTAAATGGCAGGTACGGGGAAGATGCCTTTCCAAACATATACCGCAAAATGAAGCAATAAATGTAAAATTTAAGGTTTTTACTTAGACAGACATCGAAGAATCACGTACCCTAATTCATTTACTCACCTTCTCCCACGTTCCCTATAAATTTCAATTTTCATCCAAATATTAAAAAATTAGCTACTCCATATTAACTTCATAGTCTCTCTCAACGTCTTCTGTAACTTTCAAGTACATCGGAGAAGTTTCAATTTTTCACTGTACTGTAAAAAAGTTCTGCAAAAGGGGAGGTCCACCTTCACGACCAAATATCGAAAAATAAAGTAGCGAATCTTTGTCCAGATGCCAACCCTAACTTCGGTTCAATTTTCAAACAGTCGTACAAAGGGGATGTCCCCCTCTTTACCCTATTTTCACCACATGGTCGCCCTCTACGATCTCTGCAAGTTTCAAGTAAATCGGATCAGCTGTTTCCGAGCTTATCCGGAACATACCAACAAATAAACAAAAATACTTTGAATTTTATATACCGTCGTAAATGTATGTCGCAAAATTGCTCGAAACTAAAAGTAAAATGTTGCGCAATCTGTCTTTGCATACATTTTTGTAATCAAAATCTAGGTCGTAATTTTAGTCTAATTGAATTTAAATATAACAAAGGCATGTATGGTCAGAATAGATGCCTATTAATTTTGGAAGATATCGGTTCAGATTTGAATATAGATCCTGTTGAGCCACACGCAAAAAATAATTCTTTCCTCCCAAACGAAATTTTAGACAAACAAAGTTCGTTTCTCATTTGCTTTTCGCTGTAAGGAAGAGTATTTGGAAGAAAAGTATATACTTTTTGAGATAAACGTTTATTCTTTTGCAGGATGTAAAAACAATTTCATAAAGACAAACTCAAAAAAAAAAAAAAAATGTTTTCTTGCTAATTGCATTTTTCCTCACATCTTTCTCACATTCACGAGGTTTTTTATACCCTCCATCATAGGATGGGGGTATATTAACTTTGTCATTCCGTTTCTAACACATCGAAATATTGCTCTAAGACCCCATAAAGTATATATATTCTGGGTCGTGATGAAATTCTGAGTCGATCTAAGCATGTCCGTCCGTCCGTCCCTCTGTTGAAATCACGCTAACTTCAGAACGAAACAAGCTATCGACTTGAAACTTGGCACAAGTAGTTGTTATCGATGTAGGTCGGATGGTATTGAAAATGGGCCATATCGGTCCACTTTTACGTATAGCCCCCATATAAAGGGACCCTCAGATTTGGCTTGTGGAGCCTCTAACAGAAGCATATTTCATCTGATCCGGCTGAAATGTGGTATCTGGTGTTGGTATATGGTCTCTAACAACCATGCAAAAATTGGTCCACATCGGTTCATAATTATATGTAGCCCCATATAAACCGATCCCCAGATTTGGTTTGCGAAGTCTCCAAGAGAAGCAAATTTCATCCAATCCGGTTGTAATTTTGAACATGGTGTTAGTATATGATCTTTAACAACCGTGCTAGAATTGGTCCATATCGGTCCATAATTATATATAGCCCCCATATAAAACATTCTCCAGAGTTGACCTCCGGAGCCTCTTGGAGGAGTCCATATCGGTTCATAATCATGGTTGCCACTAGAGCCAAAAATAATCTACCAAAATTTTATTTCTATAGAAAATTTTGTCAAAATTTTATTTCTAGAGAAAATTTTGTTAAAATTTTATTCGGTTCATAATAAAATTTTCATCATTGTCAAAATTTTATTTCTATAGAAAATTCTGTTCAAATTTATTCGGTTCATAATCATGGTTGCCACTCGAACCAAAAATAATCTACCAAGATTTTATTTCTATAGAAAATTTTGTCAAAAGTTTATTTTGTGAAAATTTTATTTCTATAGAAAATTTTGTTAAAATTTTATTTCTGTAGAAAATTTTGTCAAAATTGTATGTCTACTTTGTCAAACTGAATTATATACGTATTGGATCGATCTTTTTTGATTTAATATATACCACGTATGGACTTACATACAATTTAGAAGATGGTGTTAGGAGGTTTTAAAATACCTTGCCATCGGCAAGCGTTACCGCAACTTAAGTAATTCGATTGTGGATGGCAGTGTTTAGATGAAGTTTCTACGCAATCCATGATGGAGGGTACATAAGCTTCGGCCTGGCCGAACTTACGGCCGTATATACTTGTTAGTTCTTGACACCTTTTCCTGTAATACCAACAATGTAGAACAAATTATACGATTTTATAAATTTTTAAATTTGTTTACCTTTCGCCTGTACGGAGAATCGAACCGCGGACCATGCACTTTGTAAGCCAACACACTAACCACTGAGCTATGTACCTGTTATGGTCATCAATAGATAAATATCCATATAAGTTATATTTATATAGCATAGCTTGCGGCGCCCACGAACCGAATAAACAAAGTTTATTTAACAGAAACAAACATTTAGTTTGGCACCGTGGAGCAGTGGTTGCTACGTCCGACTTGCATGCCAAGGGTCGTGGGTTCGATCCCTGCTTTTTTTTTTGTTTTTTTTTACATATATACCAGATATGTTCGGAAGATTCCGAAAAAATGTTCAACATTACATTGCAGTATATTAAATTTTTAACTGTAAAATGTGTCTTATTAAAGACCTAAAGTCTGAAAAGAACCGTGTTTGATATAAACGAAATGGACTGTGTTGTTGTTTCAAAAATAACTTTTTGTATTGAAAAAATAAAAATTTTGTAACAAACGAATTTTTTTGGTGATAAAATTTTAAAATTTTCGAAGCAATTCAAAAAACTCTAACAAAAGAAAAACGTTTTCGGTACACGTTTTCCAAACGTTTTTTTTTCTTTGCATGTATGAACTTAACTCAATTAAGTTTTTATATTTTATCAAAGCATGCAATGACTTTATAGCATTTGAACTAACATTTTCATATTACTCTTTAAATACACTTTGTTATTTTCACTTTACAATTAAGTATCAGTAGGCTATGCTTTAAGATTTTATTATACATTTTTATGAAAATAAAGAATGAGACAGTTGGTGGATAAAAGTCAACAACGCTACAGATCCCATATATATCTTTCGCCCGAAATGCATTTGTATGGTCCCAGAAGCCAGAAGTTTACCCTGATTTGTTTCAAAAGGAGTGCAATAGGTGGCAAATTTGATCAAAATCGGATCAGTTTTAAATATACACATATTTTCATTTATTTATGTACATTATGCAATATAAGTACGAAACTAAAGATTTTTGTTATACTCATCTCAACCATTCTTTTGCGACATTTTTCCAGCTTCCAACTGGCATACAAATCTCATTCTAAGTTTGTGTGATTTTTGCATTTTTGTCTTAGTTCTGTTTTTCTTTTCAAAAGTCGTTAGATGGAACCCCAGAAACCCCACAAAAAATGGAAAGTTTTTCCATTATTTATGACTATATTTTCATAACGAAATAGCCATACAAGCATACATTTATGTAAGTGCGACTATAGACAGACTAAGGAATATGCTTAGATTAAAATATAAAGACATTTCGTATTCACATAGTTGTGTTTCCTGTATTGGTTTAGTTATGTTAGCTATTTTGGTAAACGGAAGGAAACACAGTGGGGAATTCTGCAATATGTGGGGAAAATATATCACAACACGTAACCGACTGGAATAATTGTTTAAAAATTGTGTTGACTTTGTTAGAAGATAAAGTGGGTATAAATACGGATCTATTATTATTGGAGCCACCGTGGTGTAATTGTTAGCATACCGGCCTTCCATACACAAGGTCGTTGGTTCAAATCCTGCTTCGACCGAACACCCTCAAAAAAAAAATTGCTTCTCTAACATATGTTCCAAAAAATTTTGCAGGAAGCACATATATTATTGGATATTGCCGAAACATTATTATGTTTGTTTTATGTGAACATATTAGATGTTTAGAAGCATTTTGAGGCCAAAAATATTATATGCTTTGAATAAGTTTCTCCCAGAGAAGATTTTGCTCAAAAAATTTATTTATAGTCACCAATAGACAATTATCGTTATAAGTTACATTTATATAGCATAGTTTGCAGCGCCCACGAGCCGATGCAAACAAAACATTATTCAACAGAAACATACATTTGTTGACCACGTGCATCAATGGTTAACATGTCCACCTTGCATACAAAGGGTCCTGGGTTCAATCCCTGCTCCGACCGAACACCATTTTTTTTAAATTTATATATTTATATCTATATATTAATAATTAAATTTTTAACACTGAAACTTCGAAATGTGTGTTATTAAAGATTTACAGTCAAAAAAGAACAGTGCTTGGCATAACCGATATGGACTGAGCTTTTGTATAAAAAACAAGTAAGGAAAGTCTAAAGTCGGACGGGGCCGACTATATTATATCCTGCACCACTTTGTAGATTTAAATTTTCGATACCATATCACATCCTTGTTTGTCCCAAATACATACATTTACATATCACTCGATCTGGAAGAATTTGATAGACTTCTACAAAATCTATAGACTCAAAATTTAAGTCGGCTAATGCACTAGGATGGAACACATTGTTAGTAAAAAACAAGTAAGGAAAGTCTAAAGTCGGGCGGGGCCGACTATATTATACCCTGCACCACTTTGTAGATCCAAATTTTCGATACCATATCACATCCGTCAAATGTGTTGGGTGCTATATATAAAGGTTTGTCCCAAATACATACATTTAAATATCACTCGATTTGGACAGAATTTGATAGACTTTTACAAAATCTATAGACTCAAAATTTTATGTTGGCTAATGCATCAGGGTGGAACACAATTTTAGTAAAAAACAAGTAAGGAAAGTCTAAAGACGGGCGGGGCCGACTATATTATACCCTGCACCACTTTGTAGATCCAAATTTTCGATACCATATCTTATCCGTCAAATGTGTTGGGTGCTATATATAAAGGTTTGTCCCAAATACATACATTTAAATATCACTCGATTTGGACAGAATTTGATAGACTTTTACAAAATCTATAGACTCAAAATTTTATGTTGGCTAATGCATCAGGGTGGAACACAATTTTAGTAAAAAAATATGGGAAACATTTAAATCTGAAGCAATTTTAAGGAAACTTCACAAAAGTTCATTTATGATTTATCGCTCGATATATATGTGTTAGAAGTTTAGGAAAATTAGAGTCAGTTTTACAACTTTTCGACTAAGCAGTGGCGATTTTACAATACAAATGTTGGTATTTTGACCATTTTTGTCGAAATCAGAAAAACATATATATGGGAGCTATATCTAAATCTTAACCGATTTCAACCAAATTTGGCAGGCATAGCTACAATGCTAATTCTACTCCATGTGCAAAATTTCAACTAAATCGGAGCAAAAAATTGGCCTCTGTGGTCATATGAGTGTAAATCGGGCGAAAGCTATATATGGGAGATATATCTAAATCTTATCGATTTCAACCAAATTTGGCACGCATAGCAACAATGCTAATTCTACTCTCTGTGCAAAATTTCAACTAAATCGGAGTTAAAAATTGGCCTCTGTGGTCATATGAGTGTAAATCGGGCGAAAGCTATATATGGGAGCTATATATAAATCAGAACCGATTTCAATCAAATTTGGCACGCATAGCTAGAATGCTAAATCTACTCCCTGTGCAAAATTTCAACCAAATTGGGCCAAAACTTGGGCTTCTGGGGCCATATAAGTCCATATCGGGCGAAAAATATATATGGAAGCTATATCTAAATCTGAACCGATTTCAATCAAATTTGGCACACATGACTATACTACCAATTGTGCTCCTTGTGCAAAATTTCAAGCTAATCGGGATAAAACTCTGGCTTCTGGGTCCATATAAGTGCATATCGGGCGAAAGATATATATGGGAGCTATATCTAAATCTGAACCGATTTCAACCAAATTTGGCACGCATAGCTACAATGCAAATTCTACTCCCTGTGCAAAATTTCAACTAAATCGGAGTTAAAAACTGGCCTCTGTGGTCATATGAGTGTAAATCGGGCGAAAGCTATATATGGGAGATATATCCAAATCTGAACCGATTTCAACCAAATTTGGCACGCATAGTTTCAATGCTAATTCTACTCCCTGTGCAAAATTTCAACTAAATCGGAGTTAAAAATTGGCCTCGGTGGTCATATGAGTGTAAATCGGGCGAAAGCTATATATGGGAGATATATCCAAATCTGAACCGATTTCAACCAAATTTGGCACGCATAGTTTCAATGCTAATTCTACTCCCTGTGCAAAATTTCAACTAAATCGGAGTTAAAAATTGGCCTCGGTGGTCATATGAGTGTAAATCGGGCGAAAGCTATATATGGGAGATATATCCAAATCTGAACCGATTTCAACCAAATTTGGCACGCATAGTTTCAATGCTAATTCTACTCCCTGTGCAAAATTTCAACTAAATCGGAGTTAAAAATTGGCCTCGGTGGTCATATGAGTGTAAATCGGGCGAAAGCTATATATGGGAGATATATCCAAATCTGAACCGATTTCAACCAAATTTGGCACGCATAGTTACAATGCTAATTCTACTCCCTGTGCAAAATTTCAACCAAATCGGAGTTAAAAATTGGCCTCTGTGGTCATATGAGTGTAAATCGGGCGAAAGCTATATATGGGAGATATATCCAAATCTGAACCGATTTCAACCAAATTTGGCACGCATAGTTACAATGCTAATTCTACTCCCTGTGCAAAATTTCAACCAAATCGGAGTTAAAAATTGGCCTCTTTGGGCAAATGAGTGTAAATCGGGCGAAAGCTATATATGAGAGCTATATCTAAATCTGAACCGATTTGGCTGGTATTTTGCAAGTTTTTCGAGACCCATAAAATATTCGGATGTACGGAATTTGAGGAAGATCGGTTGATATACACGCCAATTATGACCAGATCGGCGAAAAATATATATGGGAGCTATATCTAAATCTGAACCGATTTTTTCCAAAATCAATAGGGATCGTCTTTGAGCCGAAACAGGACCCTATACCAAATTTTAGGACAATCGGACTAAAACTGCGAGCTGTACTTTGCACACAAAAATACATCAACAGACAGACAGACAGACAGACGGACAGACAGACGGACAGACAGACGGACAGACAGACGGACATCGCTAAATCGACTCAGAATTTAATTCTAAGCCGATCCGTATACTAAAAGGTTGGTCTATGATTACTCCTTCTTGGCGTTACATACAAATGCACAAACTTATTATACCCTGTACCACAGTAGTGGTGAAGGGTATAAAATGCACGCAGAGAAGGAATATGATCACCTCAAACATGTTTCAAGAGCAAAATGTTATTTTTGTATGGTAACCATGTAACATGTTTGTCACTAAAATGTTATTTTCTCGTCAAATATAATCTGCTTGCCGAAATCAGTTACATGCTTTCCGAGAAAATAACACGGTTGCGAAAACCACCCAAAAATAACATTTTGCTCTTAAAACATGTTTGAGGTGAGCATATTCCTTCTCTGGGTGTTGTTTTGGGATAAAAAGTTTGAAATTTTAGAAGAAATTCAAAAACTCTAACAAAATAAGAACGTAAAGTCGAGTATAAACATAAATAATTTTACATATAAATATACATTTAACACAATTTCAAATGAATTTAACATTTATCGTATTTAGATATACAAATAAATATGAATATCTATTAACGAATAATTTTGTACTTAATATCATTTTTACCTTCAGGACCGGCATTAAGTTGGCATTATCGCTCCAAAATGGCCACGTTTTATTTTCTTTAAAGCAAATGAAATTTTACAATTGTTGCTTTGGGTCATTCCCCACCAAGTTATAATAAAATTTGCCAAAAAGATATAAGTTCTTTTCTGAAGATCCCTTTGTAATTTTTATATATTTTCCACTGTTTTTATACCCACTACCATAGAATGGTGATGGGGGTATAATAAGTTTGTCATTCCGTTTGTAACACATCGAAATATCGATTTCCGACTATATAAAGTATATATATTCTTGATCAGGGAGAAATTCTAAGACGATTTAACGATGTCCGTCTGTCTGTTGTAATCACGCTACAGTCTTCAATAATGAAGCAATCGTGCTGAAATTTTGCACAAACTCGTCTTTTGTCTGCAGGCAGGTCAAGTTCGAACATGGGCTATATCGGTCCAGGTTTTGATATAATCCCCATATAAACCGACCTCCCGAGTTGGCGTCTTGGGCTTATAGAAATCGAAGTTTTTATCCAATTTGCCTGAAATATGAAGTCTAGAGGTATTTTATGACCATAAAGCGGTGTGCCACAAATGGTGAGTATCGGTCCATGTTTTGGTATAGCCCCCATATAGACCGATCTCCCGATTTTACTTCTTGAGAAACCGCAGTTTTTATTCAATTTACCTGAAATTGGAAATCTAGAGGTATTGTGGGACCACAAATACGTGTGCCAAAAATTGTGAGTATCGGTCCATGTTTTGGTATAGCCCTCATATAAAACGACCTCCCGATTTTGGGTCTTGGGCTTATAGAAACCGTAGTTTCTATCCAATTTGTCTGAAATTGGATATCTAGAGGTATTTTAGGACCATAAGAGGTGTGCCGAAAATGGTGAGTATCGGTCCATATTTTGGTATAGCCCCCATATAGACCGATTTCCCGATTTTACTTCTTGGGCTTCTAGAATCCAAAGTTTTTATCCTATTTGCCTGAAATTGGAAATCTAGAGGTATTTTCGGGTCATAAAGAGGTGTGCCGAAAACGGTGAGTATCGGTCCATATTGTAGTATAGCCCCCATAAGAACGATATCCCGATTTGACTCCTTGGGTTTCTAGAAACCGTAGTTTTTATCTGATTTGCCTGAATTTGTAAATATTCTGATATTTTAGGCTCACAAAAACGTGTATCGGATTAAGTTTTTATCGGTCCATTTGACATGGCCTCCATATAGACCGACTTCACTTCTTGACGGTGTAGAAGGCGCACTGATCATGAAAATTGCTTGAAACTCAATGTAAAATTTCCAGATTTTACTTCCACAGATTTAAGATTTCAAATCAAGACGTTATTTTATAATTTTCTTGCACACTTACAAGAGATGTTAATGATTCCTCTAAAACTCAAACAAAAATGGTTCTCATAAATCCAGAATCTGATATAGTCCTCATAGGTGAAATCTTTAAATTTATCTTCGGGAAGTGTCCTCAAGTCCTCAAGCCCTCCTGACATTTCAAAGGAAACCCTAATATTTTGTTCCTGGTGGTGGGTATTTAAGATTCGGCCCGGCCGAACTTAGTGCTGTATATACTTGTTTTTTTTTTTTTTTTTTTTTTTTTTTTTTTTTTTACCCTCCGCCATAGGATGGGGGGTATATTAATTTCGTCATTCCGTTTGTAACACATCGAAATATTGCTCTAAGACCCCATAAAGTATATATATTCGTGGTGAAATTCTGAGTCGATCTAAGCATGTCCGTCCGTCAGTCCGTCTGTTGAAATCACGCTAACTTCCGAACGAAACAAGCTTTCGACTTGAAACTTGGCACAAGTATTTGTTATTGATGTATGTCGGACGGTATTGCAAATGGGCCATATCGGTCCACTTTTACGTATAGTCCCTATATAAACGGTCATTCAGATTTGGCTTGCGGAGCCTCTAAGAGAAGCAAATTTCATCAGATCCGCCTGAAATTTGGTGCATGGTGTTTGTATATGGTATCTGACAACCATGCAAATATTGGTCCACATCGGTTCATAATTATATATAGCCCCCATATAAACCGATCCCAAGATTTGGGTTGCGGAGCCTCAAAGAGATTTGGCTTGCGGAGGCTCAAAGAGAAACAGGTTTCATGCGATACGTCTGAAATTTGGTGCATGATGTTGGTATATGATCTCTAACAACCATGCAAAAAATGGTCCACATCGGTTCATAATTATATATTGCCCCCATATAAACCCATCCCCAGATTTGGCTTGCGCAGCCTTTAAGAGAAGCTAATTTCATCCGTATTGCAAATGGGCCATATCGGTCCACTTTTACGTATAGCCCCCATATAAACGGTCATTTAGATTTGGCTTGCGGAGCCTCTAAGTGAAGCATATTTCATCCGATCCGGCTGAAATTTTGTACATGGTGTTGGTATATGGTTTCTAACAACCCTGCAAAAAGTGGTCCACATCGGTCAATAATTATATATAGCCCCCATATAAACAGATCCCCAGATTTGGCTTGCGGAGCCTCAAAGAGAAGCAAATTTCATCCGATCCTGCTGAAATTTGGTACATTGTTTTGGTATATGGTCTTTAACAACTATGCAAAAATTGGTCCATATTGGTTCATAATTATATATAGACCCCATATAAACCGATCCCAAGGTTTGGCTTGCGGAGCCTCAAAGAGAAGCAAATTTCATCAGATCCGGCTGAAATTTGGTGCATGGTGTTTGTATATGGTCTCTGACAACCATGCAAATATTGGTCCACATCGGTTCATAATTATATATAGCCCCCATATAAACCGATCCCAAGATTTGGGTTGCGGAGCCTCAAAGAGATTTGGCTTGCGGAGGCTCAAAGAGAAACAGGTTTCATGCGATACGGCTGAAATTTGGTGCATGATGTTGGTATATGATCTCTAACAACCATGCAAAAAATGGTCCACATCGGACCATTTGGCTTGCGCAGCCTCTAAGAGAAGCTAATTTCATCCGATACGGTTCAAATTTGGAACGTGGTGTTAGTATATGGCCGTTAACAACCATACCAAAATTTGTCCATATCGGTCTATAGTTATATAGCCGATCCCCAACACAAAAAGTGGTCCATATCGGTTCATAATCATGGTTCCCACTCGAGCCAAAAATAATCTACCAAAATGTTATTTCTATAGAAAATTTTGTCGAAATGTTATTTCTATAGAAAATTTTGTTAAAATTTAATTTCTATAGAAAATTTGGTAAAAATTTAATTTCTATAGAAAATTTTGTCAAACTGAATTATATATATATTTTATCGGTCTCTTTTAATTTAATATATGGACTTACTTACAATTTAGAAGACGGTGTTAGGAGGTTTTAAGATACCTTGCCATCGGCCAACAGGATCAGATGAAATTTATTCTTCTATGAGGCTTCCGAAATTAAATCTTACTCGGTTTATATGGGTCTATATATAATTATGGATCAATTTTCACATGGTTGTTAGAAGGCATATACTAATATAACGTACTAGATAGGATGAAATTTTCTCTTCCAAGGGACTCCGCAAGACAATTCTAGGGGTCGGTTTACATTGGATCCGATATAGCCTATTTGCAATACCATCTGAATTACATCAATAACAACTACTTGTACACGGTTTCCACTCTAACGCTTGGAATGACAGAGCTAGTATACCTATGTATATGCTTTATTTAGGAAAGTGTTTTATATAATCCTCATATAGACCTCATCTAGATGGTACAAAATGAACGAGACTAGAGGGAAAAATTCCTGATTTTACTTCTGGTGTTCACTGCAGTAATGCGGGTAAAAACTTAAAGAATTTATATATTAAATTATATGAAAGGCCTTATTTCATTGGATTTTCTTGCACCCTTAAACATGATGTTTAAGATTCCTCTAAAATTCAAACTAAAATGGATCTTATAAATCCAGAATGTGATGTAGTTGCAGGTTAGGATAGATTTGGGAGAGTATCTGTCATAAAATCTTCCCGGAATTCATTACATTTGCATGTAACCCGCATGGATGAAGAGTTTTCAAAGGACACTGTAATATTTGTTACTTTTTTATAAACTTATTTTTCAATCAGTAGTTAATAATTTTTAACAGAATCCAAGGGTTAAAATTTAATTACCTCTAAATACACATAAGAAAAAAAACCCATATATTACTACACCCGAAACCTACATCTTGATTTTGCTGAAAATCCCATATGCTGAAAATATTAAAGCATTACTTGATTACGATTCAACTTTTTCTTTTATACTGTTGAAATTCATCGTTGCTGCTTCCATACCTTGCCTTCTTGACAACCAGCTACATGACCATTTATATTGTTCATA
>NC_134397.1:141953189-141991469 GCF_050003625.1 Haematobia irritans | reverse complement strand
TCAATGTAAAACTTCCAGATTTTACTTCTGCAGATTTAAGATTTCAAATCAAGACGTTATTTTATAATTTTCTTGCACACTTACAAGAGATGTTAATGATTCCTCTAAAACGCAAACAAAAATGGTTCTTATAAATCCAGAATCTGATATAGTCCTCATGGATGAAATCTTTAAATTTATCTTCGGGAAGTGTCCTCAAGTCCTCAAGCCCTCCTGAAATTTCAAAGGACACCCTAATATTTGGTTCATGGTGGTGGGTATTTAAGATTCGGCCCGGCCGAACTTACTGCTGTATATACTTGTTATCAGTTAAAATGAGAAAATAATTTCGATAAAACACCTACAACTCGGGAGATTGAATCTTAGAAAAAAATATCTCAGGAAAATTGATAAATATTACATTTGGATCTTCGTAGTTTTTTGTATCAAATAAAATAGTTTTTTCGTTCTATGTATAGGTTAGGTTTGGTGGTTTTTTGTTACCGTCGGCATAAGTAGAACATAGACCTCACTGAAAATTATTTTATTTTCGGCCATCACTTTTTAAAACATTGTCAATCTTACACTGTAACTATTAAATGTTCTCTCTCGTCTAGGTCTAATTGTTCTAAATTGTGGCACTATTTTGGACATCAAATTAACATGATGTGGCATATCTGTGCATATAAACTGACTTAAATATAGATAACGGATACAAGGACAAGGACATTCAAAATTTGTAAATTTACACCCAATTTTTAACGGAAAAATTCACAGTATTCACTTTTTATTTTTTTTTTTACATTTTAAGCTACGTCAAATTCGTATTCAGTTTTTTTGTTTTTTGTTTTTTAATTAAAATTTTCATTTAAAAGGCCAAAGGCTTCACTTATTGTTGGTTTACATCATAAGCTTAATTTCTCGAAAATGAACACAATCATTTGTGATTCTATTTACAAAACAATTAAAAAATTAGTACCATTTTTGGAATTCGTTGTTATTGGTGGTAGATATCCAGTATTTCTAGAAATTCGTATATTTAGCAGGTTATTCGGCGCAGAATGTGTCTCATTACACATGGTAGAGAAAATAAACATTATTATCCAGGCGATCAACTAAAAATATAACACAGAAATAGTTTTGTTTTTTTGGTTTTAATTATTTTAGTCACAGTATTTTCACTTAGTTATTATTACCATTTTTAATTTTTTTATTTTTCTTTAAGCCACAATTATTTTATTTAATTTCAATAGTTCACCATGTTAATAACAACTAAACCACAATTATCTGTTAACATTCTATTTATAAATTTTGAGAAGTTGTACGTTATCATTCACTGAAATAGTTTTTGAACAAATGGTCAGAAATCTTTAGCAGCATATGTTCGTGGTCATCTTGCTTTCAATCATCTGCATATGAGATGGCATTGTGGTTTTGTCAAATCTTTTGTTACAGTATTTACGGTGGTACGGTAGAAGTGAAGACAGTTTACTTAATTTCAAAAGGCGATTTTTTTGTTTATGGGATATAACAATTATCGTATTTGCATCCAAAAGTATTTTCAAAATAGATTTTATTTACATATATGTATCGGCCGATTTTCCCACATTTGGCCATAAGTCACTTATTTATCAACTCAAAATTGGCCAAATCTTATCATTTACTAACCGAACCGAGTCAAATTTGCCATAAAGTAATTTAACTTGCCAATCTTTAAGTGTCAAAAATTCCATCAAAATAGGTTCAGATTTAGATATAGCTCCCATATATATGTATTTCGAAGTTGCGTTGTTATCGTTGTTATCTGTCTCCAATCTTTTCATGGTTTGCCATAGAAACTCATAATTCACTTTGCGTGGTTTCAGATTGCGTCGTGTTTTTTTGGAACGTATCTGCGACGCAAAGCGAGGTCTAGGTGTATTTCAATTAAAAATTAATTGGATTTCGTGATTGGCCAAACTTTGGGAATTATATACTCGCAATTACTCTTAAAAACCTCGTCGACATCGTGTTTAAACTGAATCGCGCATTTCCCCAGCGGAACAAAATCTCTGTGTTTTCCATTCTGGATCCATATACATATGTATCACTTGGGATCAATAAAAACGTAGTTTACGGGTTTCAAGCCCATTAAAGTTTTTCTGCCATCAACATTGTCACTCAGGGTTTCTTCACTCAATATTGGTGAATAAGTTGCATCTCCAATTGCTGACCGCAATATCTATGGTTCACAGATGCTATTTCCGCTATGAAGCCCATCTTCTTGAACCTCTAAAGATGAAAATTTCACCCGATTTTCTTAAGAGGAGAAATTTGTTATAATTTGTGATCTATAGTCGTTGTTTGATTGGTCCTATGGTGGGTATATCACCATAGAATGGTGATGGGTATAATAAGTACATCATTCCGTTTGCAACACATCGAAATATCGATTTGCGACTATATAAAGTATATATATATATATATATATATATATATATATATATATATATATATATATATATATATATATATATATATATATATATATATATATATATATATATTCTTGATCAGGGAGAAATTCTAAGACGATATAAGCATGTCCGTCTGGCCGTCTGTCGGTCTTTTGTAATCGCTCTGCAGTCTTCAATAAAGAAGCTATCGTCCTAAAATTTAGCACAGAATCATCTTTTGTCTGCACGCAGGCCAAGTTCGAAGATGGGGTTATCGGTATCATGATTTGATATAGCCCCCATATAGACCGATCTCCCGATTTTACTTCTTGGGCTTCTAGAATCCGTAGTTTTTATCCAATTTGCCTGAAATTGGATATATAGAGGTATTCTAGGGCCATAAAGAGGTGTGCTGAAAATGGTGCATTTCGGTTCATGTTTAGATATAGCCCCCATGTAGACCGATCTCCCGATTTTACTTTTTGGGCATCTAGAAACTGTATTAACAATTCGATTTGGCTGAAATTAGAAATCTGGGAGTATTTTGGGACCATAAAGAGGTGTGTCGAAAATGGTCCATATCGGTCAATTTTTTTGGTATAGCCCCCATATAGACCGATTTTACTTCTTGGGCTTCCAGAATCCGTAGTTTTTATCCAATTTGCTTGAAATTGGATATATAGAGGGCCATAAAGAGGTGTGCCGAAAATGATGAGTTTCGGTTCATGTTTAGATATAGCCCCCATATAGACCGATATCCCGATTTTACTTCTTGGGCATATAGAAACTGTATTAACAATCCGATTTGGCTGAAATTGGAAATCTGGGGGAATTTTAGGATCATAAAAAGGTGTGTCGAAAACGGTCCGTACCGGTCCATGTTTAGGTGTAGCCCCCCATATAGACCGATCTCCCGATTTAATTTCTTGGGCTTCTATAAACTGTATTTATTACCCGATTTGTCTGAAATTGAAAATCTAGAGGTATTTTCGGACCCCAAATATGTGTGCCGAAATTGAGGTGTATCAGTCCATTTTTTGGTATAACCCCCATATAGACCGATCTCTCGATTTTACTTCTTGAGCGTCTAGACACTATATGAAACTGAGAGTAAACGTCCCAGATTTTACTCGTCGTAATGATTTAAATAATGATACATTTCAAATCCAGGCTTTCTGTCATCAATTATACGATATGTTTATGATTTCTTTAAAACTCAAACAAAATTGGTTCTTATAAATCCAGAATCTGATCCAGTCTTCATAGGTAGTATCTTTTAATTTATCTTCGCGAAGCGTACTGGTTGAACTTATCCGCTTGGGAGAATATCTGTCATCAAAGCCCCTGAAATTCTATATTGTCAAGTAACTCGCTACAACGAAAAGTTATCAAAGTAAACTATTATATTTGATTCATGGTGGTGGGTATTTAAGATTCGGCCCGGCCGAATTTTCTACTGTATATACCTGTTCATTTTAATATTGGTATTATTTTTTTTTATTTTGCATAAAAAATGTATTATTGCGTTGCCATACGCAAAATTATAATATTGTAACATATAGGGGAGCTATATCTACATTTGATCCGATTTTTTTCAAATTCACTGGCGTTCGTCCTTGTTCCGAAAAAACGCCATATACCAAATTTCATCACCATCGGTTAATAAAGGGTGATACGGTCAAAATTTGGTCAATATAAACTTGACGTATTTCTTTCAATTTTGCATTTAAAAAACCTGAACACCCCTCATTTTGAAGGTGCATGTGTGTAGAATGTTGCTCCTATTTTGATTTTGGAATTCACTCTTCAGTTGTCAAAATGCCGTCTAAGCAAGAAGAGCAGCGTATCAAAATTTTGCTCGCGCATCGCGAAAATCCGAGCTACTCGCACGCAAAGCTGGCAAAATCACTAAAAAATGCCAAATCAAACGTTACAAATGTAATTAAAGTGTTTGGGGAACGTTTGTCGACAGCCAGGAAGTCTGGATCTGGGGGAAATCGAAAACCGGAAGCCGCTGAGACGACAAAGAGAGTTGCCGGTAGTTTCAAGCGAAACCCTAAACTCTCTCTCCGAGATGTCGCAAATATGCTGGGTGTATCGTCTACAACCGTGCATCGAGCCAAAAAACGAGCCGGACTATCGACTTACAAGAAGGTAGTGACTCCAAATCGCGATGATAAACTAAATACGAAGGCCAAAGCGTGATCCCGGAGGCTGTACACGACGATGCTGACGAAGTTTGACTGCGTGGTAATGGACGACGAAACCTACGTCAAAGCCGACTACAAGCAGCTTCTGGGGCAGGAGTTTTATACGGCAAAAGAAAGGGGAAAGGTAGCAGATATTTTCAAGCACATAAAACTGTCAAAGTTCGGAAAGAAATATCTGGTTTGGCAAGCCATCTGTACCTGTGGCTTGAAAAGCAGCATTTTCATAGCATCCGGGACTGTCAACCAAGAAATTTACGTGAAAGAGTGTTTGAATAAGCGTCTGCTGCCTTTCTTGAAGAAACACGGTTGTTCCGTACTGTTTTGGCCGGATTTGGCATCTTGCCATTACGGTAAAAAGGCCATGGAGTGGTACGCCGCCAACAACGTGCAGGTGGTTCCCAAGGACAAGAACCCTCCCAACACGCCAGAGCTCCGCCCAATTGAGAAATACTGGGCTATTTTTTTTTTCTTTCTTTTCTTTATTCGCTTTCCCATGCACAAGACCACTTGAGTCTCATATTTCAGCATGAGAAGTTTAAAATCATAATGTACAATTAAATAAATATAATATAATTACAATATTAGGTTTCATGGACAAAAAAAAAATTCAAAAATTTAAAAAATTAATCCAAATAGATCTATAAGCAAATAACCTTAATATTTTATATTGAAAAACTGATTACAGACTGAAAAAAAAACACTATTAGAATTTAAGTTTGACAATTGTAAAAAGAGGAGAAAAATAACAACAATTAAAATAAAATTTATAAAATTTATGATTACAGATAATGGATAAAGAATATTAAAATTGAAAATATGAAAAAGAAAAACAAAAAATTGAACGAAAATTTTATAACAAATAAAAGAAAGTTATAAATAAAAGTACATATTGCATAAAAATAAGGGTACATATTGCATGAAAACGAAAACAAATTTTAAGAATTTAAACTAGCTAGCAAACAGTTTAGAGTAAAATAAAACAAATGATAAAGAATCTTGTTTAATTATTACTCAAAAACGAGATAACATTTTTCTTAAAGGCATCTGCATTACTTATACATTGGATATTATAAGTAAGTGAGTTCCACAGACGGATGGAGTTAATAAAAAATTGCCACTCAGAGACCAAACAGCTATGACGAAGCAAAATTAATCTTTTTTCTCTATTAAATCTTGAAAAACGCAGGCGTTGAAATAAATGCACCGGGTGACCACTATAAATAATCCTATGCAAGAAAACAAGGACTATTAACTTAAGTAGATTGTGAAATGTCATGTCATACAAGCATACTGAGAAAGCCGAAACACTGTCATATCTTCGTATACCATATACGTAGCGGGTAATGCTATTGAACGTCCTATTCATTCTCTGCATACTTAGGGCATCGCACTTAGCAAAAAGTTCACTTCCGTAAAGCATAATGGACATCAAGAATGTCTTGGCTAAGATAACCCTTATTCTTAACGGAGTACAACGTTGTGACTGCCATAGTGTCCGAAGTATTGAATATACACGGCCACACATAGCGGTAATATGGTCAGACCACGTCAGAGTGCTGTTGAACATCACCCCAAGATTTCTGGCACGCTCCACTATCCCAATCGTCTGATTATCTATCCTTATGTCAACATTAACTTTAGACCTCACTGTTCGCCCTTTAATCACCAAACACTTAGATTTCATTGGGTTAATAGTAAGACCATTGGCCTGTGCCCACATTGATATCCTCCCAAGATCCTCATTCAATAGAGCCTCACAACTACCAATTGATGACGGTTCGCACCCTATATATAACTGAACATCATCAGCATACATTCGCATCCGACAATGTCTCACCTGCGTAGGTAGATCATTAGAGTATAGGGAGAAGAGCAAGGTCCTAAAATTGAACCTTGCGGAACACCTCTGTTTACCAACCGCACCTGTGATTGCCTGTCCCCAATCCTGACATATTGATACCTATCCGAGAGGTATGATGAAATTAATCTTGCCGACGTGTTTGAAAACCCAAAGAAATTGCGTAATTTAGCACAAAGTAAATCGTGGTCTACGGTGTCAAATGCTTTGGAATGATCTAAAAGCACTAGCAACACATATTTCCTTTCATCCATAAAGTGCCTGATATCCTCCGACACGTCAACAAGGGCTGTAATACAACTATTCTTCCGTCGAAATCCAGACTGTGAGTCCGTTAACAAGGCATTCGTACGCAAGTACTCATCCATTTGATCCCTCAATATATATTTTATCTGGGTCTAAAATCAATGTTTTTGGAAGACACATTTTTGGCAGATCGAAGTTATTTGATCTTTTTGGTGTTCGGTCAAAGAAGGGGTTGAACCCACGACCCTTGATATGCAAGGCGGACATGCTAACAATTGCCCCACGGTGGCCAACTAAAGGTATATTTCTGTTAAACAAAGTTTTTTTAATGGGCTCGTGGGCGCCGAAAACTATGCTATATATAGATATAACTCGTCGACTGTTTGTATTGCTTGTGCGATGATGGCTATAGCGATAATTGTCTGTTGATAACAGTAGCAGCTACGTTGCCCAGAGGATAGTGTGTTGACTTACACTGTATGGTCCGCGGTTCGATTCTCCGTCCAGGCGAAAGGTAACATTTAAAAATGTATATTAAAAGCGAATAATTTCTTCTACATTGTTTGGTTTACGGAAAAAGGTGCTAAGAACTAAATAAACCTCGTGGAAGTAAGAAAGATGTGAGGGAAGGTTCAATTTGGCAAAAAATGGAAACATTTTTTTTGAGTTAATCTTTATAAAATTATTTTTACATCCTGTAAAATAATAAAGGTTTATTACAAAAAATACACCCTAAAAATCGCTTCTGTAACATATACCCCAAATACATTTTGCTTCAAGTATATATATTTTCAGAATTGGTGCAAACAATATATTGTTTGTATTGTTCAAACATATTATGTTTCACCTTAGGGCATACATTGGTAGTAAAAAATTTTAATGATTTTTTTTTGTGTGGATATATTTTTAAGGCGCTAATTGGTTACTTCCATTGTTTTACTGTCTAGATCTCTCTTTCTAAACACTTACATATATGTTTATAGGCTATTTCCAAATTAATATGATTACATCTAAGCACATTATATTTACAAACATTTTATGTTTTTTATGTATATAATATGTTCTAACATATTAGCATATATGCCCCAAACATGTTATGGTAGTTTATGAACATTATATGCTTGCACTCAAAAATATTGTGTTAAAAAATTTGAGTTCCAAACATATAATTTTTACACCCAAACATATGAAAAACAGTCTTTTTCGTCCGTGTATATACTTTTCTTCCAAATAATATTCCATACAGCGAAAAGCAAATGGGAAATTATTTTTTGCGTGTGGGTAAAAACGGGGGTTGTGTAAGAGCCTACTAGGAAACTGTGGAAAGGATTCTGATTTGGACACTAATTAAGACGTAAAATCGCATACTTATAATTCAAAGTAAGGCAAACGCAATGATAACTCCTACGACAAACATGCAAATTAAAGGGTTCAATAAATTCGTCTTCAATCGCACTTTTATTAAAAATTCCCTTTTGTTACCAATTTATTTGCCACTCTCAACTGTCAATAAAAGGCAAAATTGCCACATGACCCTGGCATCGTCAATAACCCCAAGAAGCCAAATATTGACTTGCTGACTTTTGACTAAAATGGCTCATTCAATCAATTGAAGATATCCAGCTGAGTTCACTTGATATGAAAAAGGTCTACAAGATCATATGGACAGACAGAGTACGCCTGGCTGACGTTCCCAACATCGTGATCATCATTGAACACTACTAACCCAGTGATGTATAGCAAACTTTAGAAGTGCTGCTATACAATCTTAACAATTCGTCATGAATCTCTACTTCATAACTGCTTAAGTGTTGATATCTGCTATTTTACCGCTTTCGAATGGGTCGAATGGGTCATTTCATTTCATATTCATCTACATATTGATGAGTGGTCTATGTTGTGTTACGGCCACCAATCCCCATGTCCATTGTTATGGACACGCGCTTAATAACCATTTTCAACACTCAACTCTGCAACAGTTAACTACAGACGTTCAACATACAATTGGAACATCCATCATTAGTAACGAGCTGTGTCTTTGTTAGCTGCTTGGCATATTTGTTTAATGAAAACTTATAAATCTTCTTTTTTGTACTTTTCAATAATGGTGCTGGGCCATTGTTATCGGTTAATTTTTATGGGCATATTGACCAAAATGACATGATTATGATAGGTCATTTGTACTCCAGTATTTAGGAAGTATTCACTACGATTGAAGTAAATTAAAAACGCACTAATTGATTTCGCCTAAAGTTGTGGAGGTTATTCTGAAATGTGCGTTATGCTAGGAAAAAAGAGTTAAAAATATCCATGTACGTATATTGAAAAATAAATTGGATATTATTGGCAGCGCAATTTATAAATGAGGCGTTTTTTAAATTCCGAAAAAAACATACCCTCAGAAAAAAGTCATCTAAATTTTTTAATAAAACTATAAAAAATTTAGATGACGTTTTTCTGAGGGTATGTTTTTTCGGAATTTAATATTATTCTATTCGATTTAAACTTATTCTAGTTCATGACAATTACTTGAATTTAGTTAAATGTGAAAAAAAAAATTATTTAATTTTTTTGCTTATTTTAATGACGTTAACTAACAACGAGAAAGAATTTTTTATACAAATAGAGTACACAATTGTACTAAATTTGAAAATATTTCATAATTTGGTAAAATTGGAGAAGTTTACCTTAATTGCCTTCATATGTTTCTCAAATAATTAAATTTTCCTAAATTGTTTCTGTCTTGAACTTCATATAGCACTAAATATATTTGAGCAACTTTCAACTCCAAGTTTTTCCTGCGAAATATGACATTTTCTTAAATAAAATATATAAATTTATTATTTGTAATAAACTTTCTTCAATTTAACAAAAATTAAAAAAACTTATTTCTGTCATGTTGCAATTAGTAAAATATGTTAGTAAATTTTAATTTTTTAATAATTTTTCCACTTTTTTCTAGTTGTAGTGATCAATCGAAGTATTGTCCATTGCTATCCCATAATTTGCCTATCTTTCTAGCAAACATACGTATGCTGCGACGAAAAACGATTCGTCTTTTGCCTAATCCGTGACTTAACACAATTTTCGAAAAGTCAGCATAGCCCAGGAGCAATGTCTTGCTTCTACGGGGATAGGGTAGGTTAGGTTAGGTATAGTGGCATCCCGATATTTAAGGCTCACTTAAGCTATTCAGTCTATTGTGATAGCAATCTCATCACTGGGTGCTGCCGGACTCCATGTTTAGCTCACTGATAAGAGTCCCCCTTTTATAGCCGAATCCGAATGGCGTTTCACATTGCAGTGAAGCCTTGAAACACTCAGAAATGTCATCAACATTACTGACAGGGGACCGCTAAAAAACTTTTTGGTGTTCGGTGGAAGTAAGGATTGAACCCACGACCCTTTGTATGCAAGGCGGACATTCTAACCATGGATCCTGGGAAATTTAGACCAAAGTTTTCGGATTTGATTGCAATGTTCAGGGAAGATGGCATCTAATCCTCTACTTTATTTTTTATACCCTCCACCATAAGATCGGGGTATATTAACTTTGTCATTCCGTTTGTAACACATTGAAATATTGCTCTAAGACCCCATAAAGTATATACATATTCTCGGTTGTGGTGAAATTCTGAGTCGATCTAAGCATGTCCACCCGTCCGTCCGTCTGTTGAAATCACGCTAACTTCCGTGAAACTTGGCACAAGTAGTTGTTATTGATGTAAATCGGATGGTATTACAAATCGGCCATATTGGACCACTTTTACGTAAAGCCCCCATATATACCGATCCCCAGATTTGACCTCTGGAGCCCCTTGGAGGAGAAAAATTTATCCGATCCAGTTGAACTGTGGCACGTGGTGTAAGTATATGGTCTCTAACAACCATGCAAAAATTGGTCCATATCGGTCCATAATTATATATAGCCCCCATATAAACCGATCCCCAAATTTGATCTCCGGAACCTCTTGGAGGAGCAAAATTCATCCGATTCGGTTAAAATTTGGTACGTGGTGTTAGTATATGGTCTCTAACAACCATGCGAAAATTGGTCCATATCGGTCCATAATTGTATATAGCCCCCATATAAGCCGATCCCCAAATTAGACCTCCCGAAGCTTTTGAAGGAGCAAAATTCATCCGATTCGGTTGAAATTTGGTATATTGCGCTAGTATATGGCCGCTAACAACCATGCCAGAAGTGGTCCATATCGGGCTATAGTTATATATAGCCGATCAGATCCGATTATTTCTATAGAAAATTTTGTCAAAATTTTATTTATATAGAAAATTTTGTCAAAATTTTTTTATACCCACAACCATAGAATGGTGATGGGGGTATAATAAGTTTGTCATTCCCTGTGTAACACAATATCGATTTCCGACGATATAAAGCATATATATTCTTGATCAGGGAGAAATTCTAGGACGATATAAGCATGTCCGTCTGTCTGTTGTAATCACGCTACAGCCTTCAATAATGACGCTAACGTCCTAAAATTTGGCACAGATTCGTTTTTTGTTTGCAGGCAGGTCAAGTTCGAAGATGGGCTATATCGGTCCTAGTTTTGATATAGTCCCCATATAAACCGATTTCCCGTTTTGGGGTCTTGGGCTTATAAAACCCGTAGTTTTTATCCAATTTGCCTGAAAATGAAAATCTAGAGGTACTTGAGGACCATAAAAAGGTGTGCCGAAAATTGTGCCCATCGGTCTATGTTTTGGTACAGCTTCTTGGGCTTCTAGAAACTGTATTTACTATCCGATTTGCCTGAAATTTGAAATCTAGAGGTATTTTGGGAACATAAAGAGGTCTGTCGAAAATGGTCCGTATCGGTCCATGTTTTGGTATAGCCCCTATATAGACCGATCTCCCGATTTTGCTTCTTGGGCGTCTATAAACTGTATCCGATTTGCTTGAAATTGGAAATCTAGACGTATTTTAGAACCATAAAGAGGTGTGTCGAAAATGGTGCCCATCGGTCCATGTTTTAGTATAGCGCCATATAGACCGATCTCCCGATTTTTATTCTTGGGCTTCTATAAACTGTATTTATTACCCGATTTGCCTGAAATTGGAAGTCTAGAGGTATTTTGGAACCACAAATAGGTGTGCCGAAATTGAGGTGTATCGGTCCATTTTTTGGTATAACCCCCATATAGACCTATCTTCCCATTTTATTTCTTGGGCGTCTAGAGACTATATTTTCTAGCCGAGTTGTTGGAAATTGAAAATCTAGAGGTATTTTAAGATCACAAATAGGTGTGACGCAAATGGTGCCTATCAGTTCATGTTTTGGTATAGCCCCCATATAGACCTATCTCCCGACTTTATTCCTGGGGCTTCTAGAATCCGTAGTTTTTATCCAATTTGCCGGAAATTAGAAATCTAGACGTCTTTTAGAACCATAAAGAGGTGTGTCGAAAATGGTCCGTATCGGTCCAAGTTTTGGTATAGCCCCTAGAATTCGTAGTTTTCACTAAATTCGTCTGAAAGTGGAACTCTAGAGGTATTTGAAGAACATTAAGAGGTGGTGAGTATTGGTCCATGTTTTGGTATAGCCCCCATATAGACCTAACTCCCGAATTTATTTCTAGGACTTCTGGAATCCTGGAATAGGTCGGACGAAAATGGTGTGTGTCGACCTATGTTTTACTATAGCCTCCACATAGACCGATCTCCAGATTTAACTCCTTGGGCTTCTAGAAGCCTTAGTTTTTATCCGATAAATATACTGGAACCCTCAAAAACCTGTATTTATTTTTACCGGTCCGTTTGGTAAGGCATCGATATAGACCGATTTAACTTCTTGAGGGTACACCCAAAGAAACAATATTTTCCTCCGAATTGAAATTTTAGACAAACGAAATTTCCCTTTCGTATAAAGTATTTTCGTTTAGAACAAACTAATACAAATTTTTGATAAGCGATTTAACGATTGTCTCTAAAATTTTTGTCAAAAGAAAACTATGCTTGGCTGAAATTTCGTTCCTCAGAAAAGAAAACACTTCTTTCAGGCTATTACAGGCGCACTTATCATGAAAATTGCTTGAAAATGAAAGTAGAATGTCCAGATTTCACTCAACGTATTCATTTAAATAATGGTGAAAAAAATCTACAGATTTAAGATTTCAAATCAAGGCGTTATTTCATCATATACACGATATCAAACAAAGTTGGTTCTCATAAATCCAGAATCTGATCTAGTCTTCATAGGTAGAATCTGGTCTTCATAGGTAGAGTTTTCAAAGTAAACTATTATATTTGATTCATGGAGGTGGGTATTTAAGATCGGCCCGGCCGAACTTACTGCTGTATATACTTGTTTTTATAGAAAATGTTGTCAAATTTTATTTCTATAGAAAATTTTGTCAAAATTTTATTTCTATAGAAAATTTTGTCAAAATTTTATTTCTATAGAAAATTTTGTCAAAATTTTATTTCTATCGAAAATTTAGTCAAAATTTTATTTTTATCGAAAATTTTGTCAAAATTTTATTTCTATATAATTATATACGTATTTAATCGGCCTTTTTTAGTTTAATATTTATCACGTATGGACTAACATACAATTTAGAAGACGGTGTTAGGAAGTTTTAAGATACCTTGCCATCGGCAAGTGTTACCGCAACCCGAGCAATTCGATTGTGGATGACAGTCTTTAGTAGAAGTTACTACGCAATCCATGGTGGAGGGTACATAAGAACTTACGGCCGTATATACTTGTTAATATTTGGAGGGGAAGGGATACAGTTAAAAAATTGCTGTTCTCGCATTTACTTGAAATTTACAGAGTAGGTGAAGCGAGGTTATGAACTTAAAATAAGTTATCTGTTTTTTGTTAATATTTGAGTGGGGAGGGTAACCTCCCCCTTGCCGGAATTTTTGAAAATTGGACGATAATTATCCGATGTGCTTAACATTTTCAAGGAAGGTTGACGGGAGCACTTATTTTCCAATATTTGGTGGGGGAGGGGGACCTCCCTTTGTCTGACTTTTTTAAAGTACAGTAAAAAAACTGGGAAGTTATGAAGTTTATATGGGGTACCTGATTTTTTATATTTGGTCGGGGAGGGGGACCTCTCCTTTGTCTTACTCTTTTTAAAGAACATTAAAAAAACTGGGAGGTTATGAAATTTATATGGGGTACCTGACTTTTTATAAGTTGGTCGGGGATGGAAGAACTCCCCTGTGCCCGAATTTTGCATTAAGTACATACAGTGAAAAAATTATAGTTCTACGATTTACTTGAAATAAAAGAGGACGTGTGAGGAGGTTGTCAAAATAGTATGGGAAAACTGATTTTGCCATATTTGGACGAGAAGAGGGCTTATGCAAATTGGGCTTATATTCACTGATTTGCTTGAAATTTTCAGGCAAGGTTGGGTGGCGTCTACAAATAAATATTCATTGCATCATTTTTCAATATTTGTTCGGGGACTTTCCCCAACTTTATGAGTATATTAAAAACCCTAAAATTCTCATACTTACTTCAGATTTACAAAGGGCGTAGGGGGGGGGGGTTATGAAATCAATATAGTGTACCTGATTTTTACATAATTGAATGGAGAGAGGACCTTTTCTTCGCCTTACATTTTGAAACTTGACGAAAAGTTCCCAGATTTTTCTTTCTCAGGGAAAGTTGAGGGTGTTATCCAATTCTTTATTTCATCTAAATCTAAATTATCTAGATCAAAATTTAACATAAATCCTAGTATAATTGTGGAATTATATATATGAGAGCTATATCTAAATCTAAAACGATTTCAACTAACCTTAGTATGTATAGATATAATGCCAATTCTACTGTCTTTGCAAAATTTCATGTAAATCGTCTAAGTCGGGCGAAAGAAAACATATTGAGCGAAAAATATATATGGGAATCTGGACCGATTTCCTCTAAAAACAATTATGTAACCCAATTGTTTTTAGAGGAAATTTGAGCCAAAAACATACTTGTGCCGAATTTGAAGTCGATTGCGATACAATTTCTACGTAGCCTTTGATTACAAAAATGTGTTCAAAGACAGACGGACATGGCTAGGTCGATTGAGTGACCAGCCCTGAGCATTATTGCCATTGTCACCATGTATCGCCTCCATCTGAGTTTTGTAAACATATGAACTAATTTACAATGCCCTGTTCCACAAAGTGATGCAGAGTATAAATCAAATTTCATTTGTTCGTATATGGATACCTACGCTCATTAAACTCTAGACTGGTGTGGCAAACTAACCTAATTGAGTTTATCTCCTATTGCTGTTAGCTATTATCTAAAATTGAATAAATAACAAAACCAAAACAATTTTTACTATGTGCAATATAGTTTTTGCCGACATTAATAATTCCAGTTATTCATAGAATTCACATTTTCTAATACTGGCATCCCTATCGCCATGTCAATCTACGCCCCAAGATATGCTACAAAATTTTATTTTTAAAACAATTTGGTTTGGTATAAAAACTAATATATGTTTTGGTTTATTTTATAAAAAAAAATTGCTAATTCCTTAAAACTAATCAACAATGACCAATGGACCCTAAAACTCAGATCCATGGAACATTTAAAATTCTTCTAACTAAAAGGTCTCTATCGATAACAAACTCAGACACGTTTGTTTGGTGGCAAATAGGAACCTGATGGTTCGTTCACTTGGAAGGGACTACCGCTTCCTACACCACCGCCGACGGCACCCTTGGAGGCGAAATCCAAAACTGGAGCAACACCACCATTAAAACTATTGGTCTTGCCACCCAAGGCATCGTATTGCGATTGAATGACACGTTGGGCATTTTCAGCATCGGCTTGTGTACGGTATTTGACAAAGTGAACTTCGGGCTTGTTGGCACCATTCTGGTTGAG
Source organism: Haematobia irritans (assembly GCF_050003625.1). Taxonomy (NCBI): domain Eukaryota; kingdom Metazoa; phylum Arthropoda; class Insecta; order Diptera; family Muscidae; genus Haematobia; species Haematobia irritans. Next base: position 141,975,874 of record NC_134397.1, on the reverse strand, counting down.
ACTGTTCAATTTGTTGGCCAAATCGCCAACATCAGCCTGTTTGTTAAGGACATAGATGGCAGTACGTTGACCAGCAGCAGATTTGGCCAATTGAAGGGCGGCATTTTCGAGACCTGTGTTTTCGGGACCCTTAATGAAAACTACACGTAAACCACGTTTCACGTTATTGGCCAACTGATCGGCACCGGTGTTATCATCGAAAGCACCTTCTGGAGCGGTGAATGAATAGAACTCCTTGGTGAATTCAGATTGACCACCAAAGCTACCAACACCAACACCGCCACCGAAACCAGCAGCTGGACTGCTACCGAAATTTCCAACACCAGCAGCTGGGCTACCACCAAAAGCTCCAACTCCAGCACCATTGAAACCTTGATCAGCTCCGAAACCTGCAGCGCCTTGTCTTTCATAGTCATAACCGCTTAGGCTAGCTCCATAAGCTGTGGCCAGACAGCAAAGTACCTAGGAATAACCAGAGACAAATAAAGATAATTTAAGATGTCTTTCTTCCAGCCCCAAAAAACTTACAATAAAGGCACGCATTTTCTTTGTAGTGGACGGAGAGTACAATGTTAAGATTTGAACTTAAGTTGATTTCTGGTCTTCCAACGCCCTGCCCTCCGCTATTTATATGAAATGGCAAATATGCAATGCAAAAGATTCATAATTTATCCTTGATATTGATCCAGTTACAATTTTAATAATTATGGAATTTCTTTGTTAGTGTTTTACGATTTTTATTCCGCGACCAAATCAAAAAAAAAAGCACAAAATTTGCATACCTTTGAAATGGAATATTTGATTATATTTTGCCAATAACTTGGCTAGCAGCTGTTTGAGATGCGATCTATTTGATTGGCCATCTTAGGGCATGAAACAATAGCAAGCAAATTTTATTTACAAATTGCGTTAAACAAAATGTCTCAGTTGGTGGAGGTGGCATTTCGTGGGAATTTCCTAGGCAAGTTTATTGGTGATATCTTCCCAGATTAAGTTCAATGGGATTCATTTACATGTTGCCAATGTCTAATAAAAGATTTAGTCTATCAGTCGCAGTCTATATATATCGCAGACATTATATTTGGATAACTAGTAGGCGATTATCATTTCAACGTTTGGATTGAGTTTCTCAAAATCATAGCGGATTAACTGCGTTGCTATTGATTGCAGTGCTGACAAGGTACAATCTTATAATCTTTCAGATATGGAGGAGTACATGTACCTAGAAGGAATATAACTACATTTTTAAGGAGCATCATATGTATCATGCATTACAATTTCATGTTCAAATATTCGAAATCGCCAAAATTCAACTTTGGCTTACTCCTAAAACGTAAAAACCAACGATTTGACAAAACAGATTTCGCTTTAATGAAAAGTTCGAAATGAAAATGGATTGAAGTACGAGAGTGTTTTGATTTTTTGTTATAAGACAAATAAAATGCGATTAGCGACCGATATTGGCAAATTTTTTGTTTATCAAAAGGCATTTACTAAGGCTCAAGGGGACAAATCTGGGATCGGTTAATGTGGGATATACGAATGACAAATTTAGTATACCGCCCATATACTAAATAAAGTTATTAGAGATAGAATTCAAGCGTGATACTATGATTGCTTTATATTTGGCTGGAAAATCCCAATCGTTACAGCTCTCTATCATTTAAATATGTATAAACCTTTTGTATCTCGTACCATTGCACTATGCCTGAAATCGCGATTTTAGCGACAAAATGTTAAATTTTCAACTTTAAATTTTTAATATTTCCTAGATGGGGTTTACTAACCAACATATTGATAGTAAAATATCAAAATAAATTGTTACTGTTGGCAACCCTGTTTATGCACAAACAGCCGATTATGTTGACAAAACTTTTAATAGGTGGTAACAAGAGTAAATCAGCGCAATTTTTGTAAATTTAAAAACTGTTTATACCCTGCGCCACACTGTGGAACAGGGTATTATAAGTTAGTGCATATGTTTGCAACACCCAGAAGGACACGAGATAGACACTTGGTGTCTTTGGCAAAAATACTCAGTGTGGGCTCCTGAGTTGATATAGCCATGTCCGTCTGTCCGTGAACACATTTTTGTAATCAAAGTCTAGGTCGCAGTTTTAGTCAAATCGATTTCAAATTTGGCACAAGCTCAGAATAGAACCCTATTGATGTTCGAAGAAATCGGTTCAGATTTAGATATAGCTCCCATATATATATTTCGCCCGATATGGACTTATATGGCCCCAGAAGCCAGAGTTTTACCCTAATTTGCTTAAAATTTTGCACAAGAAGAACAATTAGTACTATAGTCAAATGTGCCAAATTTTATTGAAATCGGTTCAGATTTAGATATAGCTCCCATATATATCTTTCGCCCGATATGGACTAATACGGTCCCAGAAGCCAGAGTTTTACCCCAATTGGGTTGAAATTTTGCACAGGGAGTAGAATTAGCATTGTAGCTATGCGTGCCAAATTTTACTGAAATCGGTTCAGATTTAGATATAGCCCCCATATATATCGTTCGCCCGATTTACACTCATATGACCATAGAGGCCAATTTTTTGCTCCGATTTAGTTGAAATTTTCTACAGGGAGTAGAATTAGCATTGTAGCTATGCGTGCCAAATTTAGTTGAAATCGGTTCAGATTTAGATATGTTTTTCTGATTTCGACAAAAATGGTCAAAATATCAACATTTTCCTTGTAAAATCGCCACTGCTTAGTCGAAAAGTTGTAAAAATGATTCTAATTTTCCTAAAATTCTAATACATATATATCGAGCGATAAATCATAAATAAACTTTTGCGAAGTTTCCTTAAAATTGTTTCCCATATTTTTTACTACCCTAGTGCATTAGCCGTCTTAAATGTAGAGTCTATAGATTTTTTAGAAGTCTATCAAATTCTGTCCAGATTGAGTAATATTTAAATGTATTTATTTGGTACAAACCTTTATATAACATATAGCCCCCAACACATTTGACGGATGTGATATGGTATCGAAAATTTAGATCTACAAAGTGGTGCAGGGTATAATATAGTCGGCCCCGCCCAACTTTAGACTTTCCTTACTTGTTTTTAAATAAATATTTTTATAAAAAAATATATGTATTAATATGAGTTCTAATACTCAAGGTGAGTAGTTTAAATATATACAAATGGAATTTGCTAAATGTTTCTATTTCGTACACGCAAAGCAAAAACAAGTATATACAGCACTAAGTTCGGCCGGGCCGAATCTTAAATACCCACCACCATGAACCAAATATTAGGGTTTCCTTTGAAATTTCAGGAGGTTGAGGACTTGAGGACACTTCCCGAAGATAAATTTAAAGATTTCACCTATGAGGACTATATCAGATTCTGGATTTATAAGAACCATTTTTGTTTGAGTTTTAGAGGAATCATTAACATCTCTTGTAAGTGTGCAAGAAAATTATAAAATAACGTCTTGATTTGAAATCTTAAATCTGTAGAAGTAAAATCTGGAAATTTTACATTGAGTTTCAAACAATTTTCATGATCAGTGCGCCTTCTACACCCTCAAGAAGTGAAGTCGGTCTATATGGAGGCATTACCAAATGGACCGATAAAAACTTAATCCGATACACGTTTTTGTGAGCCTAAAATACCAGAATATTTACAATTTGAGGCAAATCAGATAAAAACTACGGTTTCTAGAAACCCAAGGAGTTAAATCGGGAGATCGTTCTTATGGGGGCTATACTAAAATATGGACCGATATTCACCGTTTTCGGCACACCTCTTTAAGACTCGAAAATACCTCTAGATTTCCAATTTCAGGCAAATAGGAAAAAAAACTTCGGATTCTAGAAGCCCAAGAAGTAAAATCGGGAAGTCGGTCTATATGGGGGCTATACCAAAATATGGACCGATACTCACCATTTTCGGCACACCTCTTTATAGTCCTAAAATACCTCTAGAGTTCCAATTTCAGACAAATTGGATAAAAACTACGGTTTCTATAAGCCCAAGACCCCAAATCGGGAGGTCGTTTTATATGGGGACCATACCAAAACATGGACCGATACTCACAATTTTTGGCACACGTATTTGTGGTCCTACAATACCTCTAGATTTCCAATTTCAGGTAAATTGAATAAAATCTGCGGTTTCTATAAGCCCAAGAAGTAAAATCGGGAGATCGGTCTATATGTGGCCTATACCAAAATATGGACCGATACTCACAATTTTTGGCACATGTGTTTGTGGTCCTATACTACCTCTAGATTTCAAATTTCAGGCAAATTGGATAAAAACTTCGATTTCTATAAGCCCAAGACCCCAAATCGGGAGGTCGGATTATATGGGGACTATATCAAAACCTGGACCGATATAGCCCATCTTCGAACTTGACCTGCCTACAGACAAAAGACGAGTTTGTGCAAAATTTCAGCACGATTGCTTCATTATTGAAGACTGTAACGTGATTACAACAGACAGAAGGACGGACATCGTTATATCGTCTTAGAATTTCTCCCTGATCAAAAATATATACTTTATATAGTCGGAAATCGATATCTCGATGTGTACAAACGGAATGACAAACTTATTATACCCCCGTCACCATTCTATGGTGGTGGGTATAAAAAACGTTTGGAAAACGTGTACCGAAAACGTTTTTATACCCTCCATCATAGGATGGGGGTATATTAACTTTGTCATTCCGTTTGTAACACATTGAAATATTGCTCTAAGACCCCATAAAGTATATATATTCTGGGTCTTGGTGAAATTCTGAGTCGATCTAAGCATGTCCGTCCGTCCGTCCGTCTGTTGAAATCACGCTAACTTCCGAACGAAACAAGCTATCGACTTGAAACTTGGCACAAGTAGTTGTTATCGATGTAGGTCGGATGGTATTGAAAATGGGCCATATCGGTCCACTTTTACGTATAGCCCCCATATAAAGGGACCCTCAGATTTGGCTTGTGGAGCCTCTAACAGAAGCATATTTCATCCGATCCGGTTGAAATTTGGTACATGATGTTGGTATATGGTCTCTAACAACCATGAAAAAATTTGTCCACATCGGTCCATAATTATATATAGCCCCCATATAAACCGATCTCCAGATTTGGCTTGCGAAGCCTCAAAGAGAAGCAAATTGCATCCGATCCGGCTGAAATTTGGTACATGATGTTGGTATATGGTCTCTAACAACCATGCAAAAATTGGTCCACATCGGTCCATAATTATATATAGCGCCCATATAAACCGATCCCCAGATTTGGGTTGCGGAGCCTCAAAGAGAGGCAAATTTCATCCGATCCGCCTGAAATTTGGTACATGATATTGTTATATGGTCTCTAATAACCATGCAAAAATTGGTCCACATCGGTTCATAATTATATAGCCCCCATATAAGCCGATCCACAGATTTGGCTTGCGAAGTCTCCAAGAGAAGCAAATTTCACCCAATCCGGTTGTAATTTTGAACATGGTATTAGTATATGATCTTTAACATCCGTGCCAGAATTGGTCCATATCGGTCAATAATTATATATAGCCCCCATATAAAACGTTCTCCAGATTTGACCTCCGGAGCCTCTTGGAGAAGCTAAATTCATTCGATCAGGTTCAAATTAGGAACGTGGTGTTAGTATATGGTCGCTAACAACCATACCAAAATTGGTCCAATCACACAAAAATTGGTCCATATCGGTTCATAATCATGGTTGCCACTAGAGCCAAAAATAACCTACCAAAATTTTATTTATATAGAAAATTTTGTCAAAATTTTATTTCTATAGAAAATTTTGTCAAAATTTTATTTCTAGAGAGAATGTTGTTCAAATTTTATTCGGTTCATAATAAAATTTTCATCATTGTCAAAATTTTATTTCTATAGAAAATTTTGTTCAAATTTTATTCGGTTCATAATCATGGTTGCCACTCGAGCCAAAAATAATCTACCAAGATTTTATTTCTATAGAATATTTTTTCAAAAGTTTGTTTCTATAGAAAATTTTGTCAACATTTTATATTTCAATAGAAAATTTTGTCAAAATTTCGTTTATATAAAGAACTGTTCTTTTCTGACTTTAAGTCTTTAATAAGACACATTTTACAGTTTCATAGGTGGATCGAACCCACGACCCTTGGCATGCAAGGCGGACGTAGCTACCACTGCTCCACGGTTCCCAACTAAATGAATGTTTCTGTTAAAGAAAGTTTGTTTAATCGGTTTGTGGGCGCCGCAAGCTATGCTATATAAATATAACTTATATGGATAATTGTCTATTGATGACAATAACAGCTACATAGTTCAGTGGATAGGGTGCTGGCTCACACATTGCTCGGTCCGCGGTTCGATTCTCCGTCCAGGGTAAAATTTAAAAAATTTATAAAATCGAATAATTTCTTCTAAATTGTTTGTGCTAAGAACTAAAAAACCTCGTGAAAGTGAGAAAGATGTGAGGGAAAATGCAATTAGCCAGAAAAGATTGTTTTTTTTTTTAGTTAGTCTCTATGAAATTATTTTTACATCCTGGAAAAGAATAAACGTTTATCACAAAAAGTATATACTTTTCTTCTAAATAAACTTGCTTAAAGCCGAAAGCAAATGAGAAACGAACTTTGTTTGTCTAAAATTTCGTTTGGGAGGAAAGAATTATTTTTTTGCTTGTAGTTATTCGATGGTTTTTTGTGTGTACTTTTTGTGACATTTTGAAGAGTTTGATCGTTTTTCGTGGAGTAAAACTAAAAATGTTTTGAAGTGCCATTGGAAATTTTTACATGGGATTGTTTGTAAGAAACTCCAGTTTTATGCCAAAAACTGTCTGCTTTTCCCTGCTAATGAATGATATTTTTTCAGAAACACCCATGCAAAAATTGGTCCATATCGGTTCATAATTATATATAACTCCCATATAAAAAGATCCCCAGATTTGACCTCCGGAGCCTCCTGAAGGAGCAAAATACATCCGATCATCCGGAGAAATTTGGTACATTTCGCTCGTTTATGGCCGATACCAACTATGCCAAAATCGGTCCGTATCGATCTATATTATATAAACCCAATCACAGAAAAATCACGATTGCCACTCGAGCCAAAAATAATCTACCAAAATTTTATTGCCATAGAAAATTTTGTCAAAATTGTATATTTCAATAGAAAGTTTTGTCAAAATTTTAGTTCTATAGAAAATTTTGTCAACATTTTATTTCTTTAGGAAATTTTGTCAAAATATAATTTCTATACAAAATTTTGTCAAAAATTTATTTCACAATTTTGGGATTATTTGTTTGGCTTGAGGTCATGGACTAATGACAAATGCTGGTGTTAATGTTTTTCATTACTTTTTATTGAAATATTGCTGTTCTCGGATATTTCGATACACCATCGGTGATCATATTCAGCGAGATATTATATTTTACAAAGTAATAGACTTTCTCCTTACAATGCTCATGTCTAACGCTCATGTCTTTTTATTGCGATGTTAGGTCTTTTTTTTTAAAGCAAGTTTTCATATTTATATCGTATTCACTTCTTGAGCAATTTGAAGCAGCGTTTCAATCATCTTCTCGTAACACATCATAAATAAAGGTACATATACAATATTTGGGTATATAGACGGCTTTGCGTCGTTTTCAAAAGGACAAATCCCAAATACGCTAATGAATTCAATGCATATCAATTGATGATTTAATCAAATAAACATTGGAAGTGTGGAATTTCTTCGACATTCAATCGTATGCAATTTGTCTCTTGCATTTTTATGATAGGTTATAAAATTTATAACTAGAAAGCCATTGTCATAAAGAAGTCTCTCAAACAAGTGGAACTATCAGAGTCATTTAATTAAAAATTTGTAGAGGGAAATTCCAAATTATTTTTTTTTATTTAATCATCATCAAATTTAATCAAATGCAAATCTAAAACAATGTTAATTTTATTGATATCTTTGTTGACGGGTCATTTAACTAAATGTATTTATTTTATTGGAAACTTTGGGTTTTGATGAACTATAAAAAGTCAGTTATAATCTTACCTTCGTGCTGTAGTGCTGCATTTTGATTAATAAAAATCACGCTGAAAGAAGAGACTTAATTTCTCAGGAACAAACTATTAGATATAAATAAAATAGATTGAAGAGGATTGCTAAATAATTTATCGCACAGTCGGCTTCTTTGCTCTTAAAGAAAAAAAAAAAAACAAAAATCTTTACAACTAAGGGAAATTTCGTTCCGAAGGAAAGTATTTTTTCTTTGTGTGCAGATCACTACACCATTTAAATTTAAAACACTAACTCAATGCTTTCCAAAAAAATCGGGATAGTGTGGTTAGAGGTATATGGCGTATCTGCAATCGACTAGACTATAGATTCTCGGAAATTTTCAGAAAATTGGTTTTTCGGATATACAAAGAAAAAAATATCTCCAAAATATTTCCAATTAAAAAGTTGATTGAACATGATTTTTTTTCAATTAATAAATTAATTGATACAATTAAAATTTTAATCAAGATAGGAACTTAATTAAGTCAATGATTGAAAATTAAAAAAAAAAAACCTGCGCCACACTGTGGAACAGGGTATTATAAGTTAGTGCATATGTTTGCAACACCCAGAAGGAGACGAGATGACATATGGTGTCTTCGGCAATATTGCTTAGGATCGGTGCCTGAGTCGATATAGCCATATCCGTCTGTCCGTCCGTCTGTCTGTCAACACATTTTTGTGATCAAAGTCTAGGTCGCAGTTTCAGTTCAATCGACTTCAAATTTGGCACAAGTTTCTATTTTGGGTCGGAATATTGATTTTGGAAGTTCAGTTCGGTTCAGATTTAGATATAGCTCCCATATGTATCTTTCGCCCGATATGTACTTATATGGCCCTAGAAGCCAGAGTTTTACGCTAATTTACTTGAAATTTTGCAAAAGGAGAACAATCAGTACTATAGTCAAGTGTGTCAAATTCGATTGAAATCGGTTCAGATTTAGATATAGCTCCCATATGTATCTTTCGCCCGATATGTACTTATATGGCCCCAGAAGTCAGAGTTTTACGCTAATTTACTTGAATTTTTGCACTAGACGTACAATTAGTAGTGTAGTAAAGTGTGCTAAATTGAAATCGGTTCAGATTTAGATATAGCTCCCATATATATCGTTCGCCCGATTTACACTCATATGACCACAGTGGCCAATCTTTTACTAAGATTTATTTGAAAATTTGCACAGGAAGTAGAATTAACATTTCAACTGTATGTACCAAATTTGGTTGAAATAGGTTCAGATTTAGATATAGCTCCCACATATATGTTTTTCTGATTTTGAAAAAACGTCCAAAATACCCATAGTTTCCTTATAAAATCACTACTTCTAAGCCGAAAACTTGTAAAAATTACTCCAATTTGCTTATATATAGGTCGATAAATCATAAATATACTTCTGCGAAGTTGTTTCCCATATTTATACCCTTCACCACTACTGTGGTACAGGGTATAATAAGTTTGTGCATTTGTATGTAACGCCAAGAAATAATTGTCATAGACCCATCTTTTAGTATACCGATCGGCTTAGAATTAAATTCTGAGTCGATTTAGCGATGTCCGTCTGTCTGTCTGTCCGTCCGTCTGTCTGTATATGTAATTTTGTGCACAAAGTACAAGTTTAAGTCCGATCGTCCTCAAATTTGACATAACGTCTTTTTTCGGGTAGAAGACAATCGCTATTGATTTTGGAAAAACTCGGTTCAGATTTAGATATAGCTGCCATATATAGTTATCACCGATTTGATCATAATTCACGTATTTATGAACCGACGTTCTTCAAATTTTGTACATCTGAATATCTTGTCAGTCCCGTCAAAACTGCCAAATATCAGTTAAATCGGTTCAGATTTATATATAGCTCCCATATATATCTTTCGTCCGATTTGGACTTATATGGCCCCAAAAGCGAGAGTTTTGCCCTGATTTGCTTCAAATTTTGCACAACGAGTACGTTTAATAGTATCGTTAATTGTGCCAAATTTAGCTGAAATCGGTTCAGATTTAGATATAGCTCCCCTATATATCTTTCGTCCGATTTTGACTTATATTGCTTCAAAAGCCAGAGTTTTGCCCTGATTTGATTAAAATTTTGTACAAGGAGTACGTTTACTAGTATCATTAATTGTGAAATCGGTTCAGATTTAGATATAGCTCCCATATATATCTTTCGACCGATTTGGACTTATATGGCCCCAAAAGCCAGAGTTTTGACCTGATTTGCTTCAAATTTTGCACAACAAGTACGTTTAATAGTATCGTTAAGTGTGCTTAATTTGGTTAAAATCGGTCCATAATTATATATAGCCCCCATATAAACCGATCCCCAGATTTGGCTTGCGGAGCCACAAAGGGAAGAAAATTTCATCCGATCCGGCTGAAATTTGGTACATGATGTTGGTATATGGTCTCTAACAACCATGCAAAAATTGGTCCACATCGGTCCATAATTATATATAGCCCCCATATAAACCGATCCCCAGATTTGGCTTGCGGAGCCACAAAGGGAAGAAAATTTGATCCGATCCGGCTGAAATTTGGTACATGATGTTGGTATATGGTCTCTAACAACCATGCAAAAATTAGTCCATATCGGTCCTTAATTATATATAGCCCCCCATATAAACCGATCCCCAGATTTGGCTTGCGAAGTCTCCAAGAGAAGCAAATTTCATCCAATCCGGTTGTAATTTGGAACATGGTGTTAGTATATGATCTTTAACAACCGTGCCAGAATTGGTCCATAACGGTCCATAATTATATATAGGCCCCATATAAAACGTTCTCCAGATTTGACCTCTGGAGCCTCTTGGAGGAGCAAAATTCATCCGATCCGGTTCAAATTAGGAACATAGTGTTAGTATATGGTCGCTAAGGACCATACCAAACTTGGTCCAATCACACAAAAATTGGTCCATATCGGTTTATAATCATGGTTGCCGCTAGAGCCAAAAATAATCTACCAAAATTTTATTTCTATAGAAAAGTTTGTCAAAATTCTATTTCTAGAGAAAATTTTGTTAAAATTTTATTCCGTTCATAATAAAATTTTCATCATTGCTAAAATTTTATTTCTATAGAAAATTTTGTTCAAATTTTATTCGGTTCATAATCAGGTTGCCACTCGAGCCAAAAAATAATCTACCAAGATTTTATTTCTATAGAAAATTTTGTCAAAAATTTATTTCTATAGAAAATTTTGTTAAAATTTTATTGCTGTAGAAATTCTTGTCAAAATTTTCTTTCTATAGAAAATTTTGTGAAAATTTTTATTTCTATAGAAAATTTTGTGAAAATTTTATTTCTATAGAAAATTTTGATATAATTTTATTTCTGTAGAAAATTTTGTCAAAATTTTATGTCTACTTTGTCAAACTGAATTATATACGTATTGGATCGAACTTTTTTGGTTTAATATATACCACGTATGGACTTACATACAATTTAGAAGATGGTGTTAGGAGGTGTTAAGATACCTTGCCATCGGCAAGCGTTACCGCAACTTAAGTAATTCGATTGTGGAATGCAGTGTTTAGAAGAAGTTTCTACGCAATCCATGATGGAGGGTACATAAGATTCGGCCTGGCCGAACTTACGGCCGTATATACTTGTTCTATATTTATGTACCACTATACTACAGAATGAAAAAATTTAACTGAATTGAATTCATATATGGAATGATTTTATTGAACTTTTTCCATTCATTTGGACAATCTTACATATTTTACTTCAAATTTAGATCTGCTTACCTTCGTTTTTAAATACAATTTTATGTATTTATATAAGCAATTTTTTCTTCAATAAAAGACATATTTTATTAATATATTAAATACATTTATATAGAATCAACAGCATCGACTGGCCTTGAAATATTAAAACACATATTTTTCTTCTTCTAGTACTTTTCACTTTGAATAGTTTGCTGCTAGCAATTTTGTCCACCTTTTACAATTTCAATACCTACAAATATAAACAAAAAATCCGAAACCAATTTTTTCACTGAATATTACCTGATAATTGAAGATTCCAAAATGAAGTCGAATGAAGGGGTTGTTATTCTGCTGGTGGTTTCTTTTTTTATAAAAAAAACGAATATTTTTCTCACTAATTTAAAATAAAAAATATTTTATATATTTTATTTGTTTTATAATATTATTTTACTATATTATTTTTTAACAATCTCTCCGTATACCATAACAACGCGATTCCAACTAAAAAAACAACCCACGCGCAAACACATCAATTACATCGATGACAGGTATTGATTACAGGTAGATAAAAGAAATGTAGGAAATTTTCCTATATTCTAACAAGTGTGAACTAAAATATTTTTCTATGCCAAGTGTTATTCGTATGTATGATAAGCTTTCTATAATAAAGGAAGTCAGAATTATCATTTTATAAGAAATCTTACTAAAATTGAGGAAACTTGGTTTTAGTTCGGGTTTTGTTTATTTTTACGAATGCTTTTTTATCAGTGAATAAAATTTTCTTTTCCAGTAGTAAATTCTTATGCCCAGCGAAGAAAACAGTATTAGTAAAATACCATGCTTTATTCTAGTTAATGAACTATTCCTAAATGTTTTCAGTTTAGGATTTTTTTACTGAAACAAGTAAATTTTATTATTTCACACAAAAATTTGACTGAATGGAAATAAAATTGCTAAACTAAATTGATGAACATTTTTTCCTTTAGTTTCGAAGACACTTTTTTCTGGGTGAACTCTGTTCAGATCTGGTCAGATTTAAATATATGTATATGGGAACATATATACGATCCAACACATTGGATGAATTTTATATGTTATCGAAAATGTGGATCTACAAAGTGGTGCGGGGTATAATAAAGTCGGCCGCCCCCGACTTTAGACTTTCCTTACTTGTTTTTAACTAAAAATTGATTTCAAACAATCAATTTTTAGTCAAACTAAAAACACTAACCCCCATTTTCATAAAGCTCCGTTAGTGTTCCGTTAACTAACCAACTTTTAAACCGTATTATGGACGAAGCTGTCATCTTGCCTTTATATTCCATAGGCCAATTAGGAGCTTAACTGACGAAAATTTTTCAGTTAAAGTTAACCGGAGAGAAGATATTTGCAATTTACTTTCTGTTAATTGGCAGTTAAAGCCTAACGGAGCTACATGAAAATGGCCGTAAATCAGTTAAGAAAGTAATTGAAAACTGTTACGTTTTTTAATGAAAAAATTAATAGAATTTTTTTTAAAAAGTATTTTTTTAATATCCAATTAAAACTGTGATTGATACTATCACTTTCGTGATTGAAGACGTTTCATTTAAAAATTAATTGGATCAATTAATTTCGTGATTGAATCAAAAAAAAAAAAAAATTCTGTGTACATGCTGAGTGGCCTTGCGTTTATTGCTTTTTCAAATGTTGGTCAAAGAGTCTGAAAAGCTATCGCAAGATTACAGTCACTGTTGCCAAAATTGGTAGGTTTCTTGTTCTAAATTTCGAAGAGCAAAATAATATCATAGCTATAAAATAATATCATAGCTATTTTTGCGGCGACCATGTAAAATTTTCACCTGCACCCATGTTGGTTCAGTGAATATAGTTCTAAGAAAAATATGATTGTCCTTATCTAAAATATTATATTGATAAAAAAATTGTTTGAATTAAAAGATGGTCACGAAATAAAATGGTATGATATTCGTCAAAAATGTTTTTGTCCCAGTTAAAACAACATGGTCACAACCTAAAATGTTATGCCTTCACGAAAAACCGATTTTCGTCGGCGAAAAAGGACACCACTTGAGAAAAGAAAACAAAAAATTAACTTTATTTATTAACTAATTCCTTGTTTATTTATATTTATAATGTCGTGAAAGTACACCCTCACAAAAAATCGCTTCTGTAACATATACTCCCAAACATATTTTGCTTCAAGCATATACATTTTTGGGTATTTCCCAAACATTTATATGTTTGATCTCTACCAATATATAATATGTTTGAAAGCATATTGGTCTAAACAATATATGTTTGGGTAGTCTAAGTTCTAAACATTTTGTATTTTTGCATCCAAATTCAATAATGTTGTCTTCCAAAGAACAATATGTTATTATGTGACCATATAATATGTTTGGAAGTATTTTGCAGCCAAAAATATTATATGCTTAAAAAAAATTCTCCCAAGCAATATTGTGCTCAAAATTTTATTTATTTATTTATATATTTACAATCATAATGAATTATGAAAATAAACAGGTAATATAGGTGCTAACAACATAGGTTTTCGACCTGAATGCTCAAAATTTTGTTTCTGCCCAATTGTATATTCCCCGACATCTTTCTCACTTCCACGAGATTTTTTAGTTCTTAGCACCTTTTTCTGTAATACAAACATTGTAGAAGAAATTATTCAATTTTATGATTTTTATTTTATTTTAATTTTACCTTTTGCCGGACGGGGATTCGAACAGCGGACCACACAGTTTGTAAGGATCAAAGAAGTATCTGATCAATTGCCCAAGGAAAAATAAAATGTTAATTTTGTAATAACAAGCAACAACCACCAACTTAATTCAATATCGCTCCCTGTTAAATAGCGCTCCAAGCTATTAAACACATATATGTTTATAGGCTATTTCTAAATTAATATATGTTTGCATCCAAGCATATTATATTTACAAACATTTTATGTCCCAAACATAATATGTTCTAACATATTAACATATATGTCCCAAACATGTTATGCTAGTTTATGAACATTATATGCTTGCACTCAAAAATATTGTGTTTAAAAATTTCCAAACATATAATGTTTATAGCCAAACATATGAAAAACAGTCTTTTTTATCCGTGTAAACATCACATATTTTTATACACTCTATTTTGATTCATTTTCAACAATAAGTAATCAATCCATAATTAAGTCGTGCCCATCAAATGTACAAATGCAGACATCATTTAACTACAAATAAAATTATATGGCACAATACAGACAAATGCAGAGCAAACAAGAACACCCTCAAAAAAAAAATCTCATCTGCTTCAAGCATATATATCTTGAGAATGTGTTCAAACAAAAAATTTTTTGAACTGAGCAAACATATTATGTTTCACCCTAAGCATATATTTTTAAGGCTCCAAATTGTTAATTGCAGCTTCTAAACACTTATTTGTTAGCAGCAAAATGTTTTAAATATATTTATAATTATGTTGGAATACAAATAAGTCGATGATTGCTTGATCATTTACTCAGCAACCTGGGATTCCGTTCGAAACACATTGAAATATCGATTTCCGTCTACATAAAGTTTACATGTCCTTGATCGGGGTGACATTCTAGAACGATTTAAAGTGGGTTCGATTCCTGCTTCGCCGAACACCTAAATGTTTTTCAGAGGGGGACTATCCCACCTCTGTAATACTGGTGACATTTCTGAGTGCTCCAAAGCTTCTCTAAGTGGTTTTACTGCAATGTGCCATTCGGACTCGGCTATAAAAAGGAGGTCCCTTGTCATTGAGCTTAACATGGAATCGGACAGCACTCAGTGATAAGAGAGAAGTTCACCACTGTGGTATCACAATGGACGGAATAGTCTAAGGGAGCCTGATACATCGGGCAGCCAACTAACCTAACGATATCCGTCCGTACACTGTTAGAAAAATATGTTTTTCATATGTTCCGATATAAACAAAATGTGTTTCGGGCACAATTTTTAAACACAATATATTTAAGTGCAAACATGTAATGTTCCTAAACCAACACAAAATGTTTGGGACACATATGTCAATATGTTAGAATATATTATGTTTGGGGCATGAATGTTTCATAAAAATAATATGTGTGAATGTATACATATATAAATTTACAAATTTCGAGTAAACATATATATGTTGTGATGCTTTATTCAGAGAGCGACAGAGAGAAAGAGAGAGAGCAAGTATAGAGAAAGAAATAGAGATGGAAACCGGGAGGGTTCAAAAAAAAAAGATGTCAACATAACACAGCGAGAATGAAATGAGAGCAATTTCTGTGAAACCGCTTGTATGTTGTTTCGGAAAACTGTTTCATGATAAGGCCAAAAATTTAATATGTCTAAATATTATTTAATTTGAATATTAGAATGAGTATTCGGAATAAAGAGAATAGACACTCGGAACCAAGAGAATAGAAAAAAACAGCATATTTGTATTACAGAAAAAGATGCGAAGAACTCAAAAATTTCGTGGAAGTGAAAATTATTTGAGGGAATGAGCACAATCTTCTTTGAGGAATTCTTCCAAGCATATACTATTTTTGGACTCAAAATGCTTCCAAATATATAATATGCTCACATAAAACAAACATATTAATGTTTCGGCAGTATCCAATAATATATGTGTTTCCTGCAAAATATGTTTGGAACATATGTTAGAGAAGCGATTTTTTTGAGGGTGTATGTATGCTGCTGTAATTGCAATCGTTCTGAATATTGTTAAAAACTCGTTTTTGTCTGCAATCGGATCAAGTTGGAATATGAGCTATATCGGTCCAGGTTTTGGGATAGCCCCCATACGACAACGTAAGGAAGTTTGAAAAATTCAATACGATGCTATTAGATGAATTCAAAACACTCGTTAGGTGAATAGGTGTACTTAACATAAAATATAAAACCACCAAATATTATTTTTTTTTTTACATTTTCTATTGTTAAATAACAATACGATATCAACTTAAAAATAAACAACAATACTACACTAAGGACTTACATAACTAGATAACAAATCAAACTTTTAAATCACAATTGGGCTTAGAAACGTCTGCCAGGTGGCAAATACGACGATTGTGGTGGAATGTATGAACCGGCAGGAGCAATAGCTGCACTTGATGAACCAGATGAACGAACTGCAGACTTGGAGGCAAAGTCCAAAACGGGAGCTGCACCACCATTGGTGGTTGAGCTTGAACCTGGTAAGGTATCGTATTGGGCTTGAATTGTACGCTGGGCATTCTCGGCATCGGCATCAGTACGGTATTTGACAAAGTGCACTTCAGGCTTGCTGTTGGCATTCTTGTTCAAGTTATTCAATTTGCTGGCCAAATCTCCGATATCAGCCTGTTTGTTGAGAACATAGATAGCTGTGCGATCTTCGGCCGCAGATTTGGCCAATTGGAGGGCAGCATTTTCAAGAGCAGCATTTTCGGGTCCCTTGATGAAGACAACACGCAAGTTCTTTTTCAAAGAGCCAGCAATCTTTTCTGCAGCATTGTTGTCATCGAATTCACCCTCAGGAGCGGTAAATGTAAAGAATTCCTTTTCAAAATCAGTACCAGCAGGTGCAGGTGTCTCATAATCATTTTGAACAGGAGCAGGAGCAACACCTCCACCAATCGCTGCAGCAAAATCATCAGGACCCACGCCACCAATGCTGCCACCAGATTGGGCACCATATTCATATTGAGCAGCAGCCACTGCAACCAAACATAAAACCTAAAATAAAGTTTTTTTTTTGGTTATTCAACATTCCCACTAGGCTAATTAATAATCCAACAAAAAGGTAACCGCTGCTGTAGACACCTACCACAAAAGTACGCATTTTCCCGTGTATATTAGCAGATTAATCCGAATTGGTGAAGTGTTGATTTGATTATGATGACCAACAGAGAGTGCAGTAGTCTTTATACTAATTTTCCCTTCATTTCGTTGAAGCACAGGTTTACCCACCTCAGAGAACCTCTCTGCTCTAATGTGAAATATTTGTTGTTGTCACATATTGTATTCCGTATTTTTGTTGGGTAGATGTAACTCGAAATGAAAATTCTCTGAGATATTAAAATATGTAAGTCTTGGGTATGGTATCGAATACTAGTTCAAATTGGAAAATTTAGTACAATTTAAAGTTTTTATTTAACGTAATCGTAATATAAAGTTTTTTCCCGTACTTTTTCCATTCCCGGGAAAGAGGCATTTTTTTTTTAATTTCCCGCTCGGGATTCCGCTCAAAGGAAATCTTCCATTTACTTTAGATATGTCAACAAAGTAGAAATAGTCTAAGGCTAAGGCCCTATGTTAAAACCAAAAAATAATTTACTTACCATAAGACGAAATATTAAAAATTTTTTTGGAAATGAAAGAAACGGTGTCACGCTCGTAAAACTGAGTCTTATATAGTAGAATTTGGCTTTTTCGTTCAATACTCCCCCAAATAATTCCACAATCACCTAAATTTAGAGTTAAATTAAATAACAGCTGTCATCATTAAGGATGCCATTTCCGTATTACATTAAAAAAAAATTCTTCCAATAATGGAAAAAACCAAGTATGTAAAGTCTAAAGCCGGCTGGGCTGACTATATTATAATCTTCACCACTGTGTATAGCAAAATTTTTGATACCATCTTTTCTTTTTCTAATTTATTGGGAGCTATATAAAAGTTTCTATATCCATATACAAATATTTAAATACGAACCAATATGGACAAAATTTTTTTTGACTTTTTCAAAATCTCTAGACTCAAAATTTAAACCGGTAAATGATAGGGACGGACCACAATGTTAATAAAAAAATTTTGGAAATATTTAATTTACGAGTTTTCTATTTAGTGGCGATTTTACAAAGGAAATGGGGGTATTTTGGCCATATTTGCCCAAATCGGAAGAACATATATATATGGATGCTTTGTCTAGATCTGAGCCGATTTTGACAAAATTTGGAACACAATGGTAAAATTCTAATTGCACTCTTCGAGCGAAAGATATATATGGTAGTTATATCTAAATCTATATCGATTTTTTCAAAATCAATAGGGATCGTTTTTGAGCCGAAACAAAACCCTGTGCCAAATTTTGAAGACTATCCGGCAAAAACTGCGAGCTGGAATTTGCACACAAAAATATATAAACTGACAGACAGACCGACGGACACCGCTAAATCGATTCAGAATTTAATTCTAAGTTAATGTACAAACTTATTATAGCCTATACCATGCTAGGTTAGGTTAGGTGGCAGCCCGATATATCAGGCTCACTTAGACTATTCAATCCATTATGATACCACGTTGGTGCACCCAGAGAAGGAATATGATCACCTCAAACATGTTTTAAGAGCAAAATGTTATTTTTGGGTGGTGACCATGTAACATGGTTTTCGCAACCATGTTATTTCCTCGGAAATCATATATCTGATTTCGGCAAGCAGGTTATATTTGACGAGAAAATAACATTTTAGTGACAAACATGTTATATGGTCACCATACAAAAATAACATTTTGCTCTTGAAACATGTTTGAGGTGATCATATTCCTTCTTCGCGGCGTGAACTTCTTTCTTATCACTGAGTGCTGCCCGATTCCACGTTAAGCTCAATGACAAGGGACCTCATTTGTATAGCCGAGTCCGAACTGCGTTCCACATTGCAGTGAAACCACTTAGAGAAGCTTTGAAACTCTCAGAAATGTCTATACCATGGTGGTGGTAAAGTGTATAAAAATATTGTGGAAATCGCAGCACTCTCGTTTGTTGGCAGTGCTCAGAATTACCTCGTGAGTAGGGTGTCCAAAAACGACACCGATTAACCGATTAACTGGATTCAGTTACACAAATCCGGATAATGAAAATTTGGCATTTTCGGTTAACCGTGAAAACCGGGTTTTGACCATCGGTTAACCGGTTTTCTGTATTCCAACGAAATTTCTTTCTATTTTTCCATATATTTCTTCCAAACGTGGAATTTTTTGCAGAGATATACTGAAGGTGAGAAACAAATGACTACCTTATGGGAAATTAGTGCAAATTGCCGCTAATGGACTCATTACAGGACTAGTACTATTTGCTCCAGTTTATCAACATTTTTAATTGTAATATAATTTATTGATTATTATACTCACTTGATATTAAAATTTTTTTGAATCCACACTTTTACTACAATACAACCTTTTCCTTTCTGGTGCGATACGGATGGAAACAGCGTCCTAAAAGTTTGTCCCAGGCTGGTTTATGAGCAGTTGTCTATGGGGTAGTGGAACTAAGTTGTTCCAGGACGTGTCCTTTGAGATGAGTCCAAGTCGTGTCCTAAAGTGTGTAAATTTTCCCAACCAATGACAATCCCATGTTAAAGTGACCTGTTCATTCCATACGCATGGACCAGAACTGTGACTGGTCCATACACACCATGGTTTAACCCTGTACCGGTCCTGGAGTTGATCCAGGTAGGGTACTTACAACACAGTTTCACTAAGTAAATGAAGAGATTTTAGTCAAACGACATTGCACTTAGTTGTAAAATTCTTCCTTTGAGCACAAATAAACCCGAATTTATTAGATGCGTTGTAACATTGTCTCAAATCTTTTTTATTCGCTTGTAAAGACAATGTTGTTTGTCTAAAATTACGGTCCTCAGAAAAAAAATATTTTAGAAAACTTATAGTCGAATATCTACAATCAGTCAGCGCGAAAGGAGCACCTTAACGGCATTCAATTTTCTTGTCAATGTTGAAATTTTGAAAAATTTGCACCTTATAAATAACCTTATTTTTACCATAGTGGCTTCATTTATTAACCGATCTTACTCAAATTTAGTACAAGGTAATCTCCTGTAATATCAACAAAACCTGCAAAATATAATCCAAATCGGTTCAGATTTAAATATAGCTCCCATATATGTATGTCCCGTTTTTGAAAAGTGTACCCCTTATAACTTTATTTCTGTCCATAAATGCCTTATTTATTGACCGATCTTACTCTAATTGAGCAAAAAGCAACATCCTGTGGTATCAACCAAATTTGGAATATATCATCCAAATCGGTACGGATTTAGTTATAGCTCCCATATATATGCATCGATTAATTTTCCCAAATTTGGCCATAATATATATTTTATACCCTCCATCATAGGATGGGGGGTATATTAACTTTGTCATTCCGTTTGTAACACATCGGAATATTGCTCTAAGACCCCATAAAGAATATATATTCTGTGTCGTGGTGAAATTCTGAGTCGATCTGAGCATGTCCGCCCGTCCGTACGTCTGTTGAAATCACGCTAACTTCCGAACGAAACAAGCTATCGACTTGAAACTTGGCACAAGTAGTTGTTATTGATATAGGTCGGATGGTATTGCAAATGGGCCATATCGGTCCACTTTTACGTATAGCCCCCATATAAACGGACCACCAAATTTGGCTTGCGAGGCCTCTAAGAGAAGCAAATTTCATCCGATCCGGCTGAAATTCGGTACATGGTGTTAGTATATTGTTTCTAACAACCGTGCAAAAATTGGTCCACATCGGTCCATAATTATATATAGCCCCCATATAAACCGATCCCCCGATTTGGCTTGCGAGACCTCTAAGAGAAACAAATTTCATCCGATCCGGCTGAAATTTGGTACATGGTGCTAGTGTATGGTCTCTAACAACCATTCAAAAATTGGTCCACATCGGTCCATAATTATATATAGCCCCCATATAAACCGATCCCCCGATTTGGCTGGCGAGGCCTCTAAGAGAAGCAAATTTTATCCTATCCGGCTGAAATTTGGTACATGGTGTTAGTATATGGTCTCTAATGACCATGCAAAAATTGGTCCACATCGGTGCATAATTATATATAGCTCCATATAAACCGATCGCCAGATTTGACCTCCGGAGCCTCCTGGAAGACCAAAATTCATCTGATTCAGTTGATATTTGGTACGTGGTGTTAATATATGGCCTCAAACACCCATGCAAACATTGGTCGAAATCGCTCCATACTTATGTATAGCCCCCATATAAACCGATCCCCAGATTTGACCTCCGGAGCCCCTTGGAAGAGCAAAATTCATCGGATTCGGTTGAAATTTGGTACGTAATGTTAGTATATGGTATCCAACAACCATGCATGAATTGGTTCATATCAGTCCATAATTATATGTAGCCCCCATATAAACCGATCCCTAGATTTGATCTCCGGTGCCTTGTGGAGAAGCAAAGTTCATCCGATCTGGTTGAAATTTGGTACGTGGTGGGAGTATATGACATTTAACAACCATGCCAAAAGTGGTCCATATCAGCCCATAATCATAAATAGCCCCCATATAAACCGATCCCGAAATTTGGTTTTTGAGCCTCTTGGAGGAGTAAATTTCCTCCGAGTCAGTTGAAATTTGGTACATTGTGCTAGTATATGGCCGTTAACAACCATGCCTAAATAGGTCCATATCGGTCTATAGTTATATATAGCCCTCAGATAAATCGATCCCCAATCACACAAAAATTGGTCCATATCAAGTTCATAATTGTGTATAGCCCCCATATTTCAATTCTGGCACCCTACGTACCGTGCAAAAGTCCATATCAATTCGTAATTATTTGTAGACTTACATACCTTTTTGTCTAATATATACCACGTGTGGACTAACTCACAATTAAGAAAACGATTTAAGATACTACAACCCAAGTAATTCGATTGTGTATAACAGTCTTTCGTAGAAGGTTTTACGCAATCCATGGTGGAGGGTACATAAGATTCGGCCAGGCCGAACTTACGGCCGTTTATACATGTTTTTTTTTTTATATTATTTTAAAGAAATTTGTCCCTGGTGTTTTGTGTAAATTGAGTATCCTTTTTTTATATTTTGTCAGTTTGAGGAAGAGCAATAAATCGAATAGATCATCTATGGAGAATTTTTCTGATAGTATTGCAATTAGAAATTATAAGCTTTTTGGCATACT